>NW_008336314.1:2000632-2013405 GCF_000622305.1 Nannospalax galili
TGCATCCTACCTCAGGAAAAAATAAATAAAAAAATAAAGAAATTTAAAGATGTGAGCATTATAGCTTAATTAAATTAGAGAACTATTACAAGATGCAAAGTGTAGGCTCTAGCTAATGGAAAGCCTTAAAACTATATAATTACTACCATTGCTGCTATTGCTCTATGTGGGTATTGATTATTATTAGTGATTCAATTTGAACTAGAAACCCTCACTCACTGCTGTCAGCTTCTCACTTCATCCCGTCATTTGACCCTTTCTTCTCAGGCTCTCTAACTGTCCACAAAGGAACAACTCAATACTGAGTAAGAAAAAAATAGATATATGTTGTATGTTTCAAAGAAGATTGTGGACCTGTGAAGTGCAGTGAAGGATTCAGGGGGGCCAAGGGACATATCCCCTCAGTTAGCGAATTCACAGACTGCCACAAAGGAGTTGGAACAGGCAATGTCGTTCCATGTACCATCTAACAAGAGCACCACACAGTTTTCCTGGGAGTTAGCGTTGTTGGGCTCACCACTATTCCAGTTACTATAGCTGATTTTGTTTCCTGTAATATCCACAAACTGGCCTTCATTCTCCTCATCTGTGATGCCCAAGAAGGCAACATCTTTGGCCACATTCTGGATGGCCGTATTCTCCTCAGCATTCCTGGGGGTGGCCACAGAGGCCTGGAATTGGGAGCACAGAGACTTCACTGCATTAAAGCTCATCTTTCTACCACTGCTCACAAAGAACTTCTTCTCAACTTCTTCAACCAGAGTGAAGAACAGCCCTAAAATGTGAAAAAGGTCACACTGGTTTATCTTCTAAATCAGCCAAATTCATATGTCTAGTAAAACACTGCCAGAGTAGAACTGACAGATAAAATGCAGCGTCTCAAGTTAAATTTGAATTTTCAGATAAACAACAAATGTTTTCACTCATGAAACCCGCTGTGAGGTATTTAAAACATACCTATATAAAACAAAATTTGCTTCTTTTAGCAAAAAGTCAAGTTTCACTGGTGGCCTCCTTTTTCCTTGTCAAATCATACAACCATAAAATGATGGGATAAGCGGACACAAAGCCTTTGTACTTTTATATCAACATTGTAGAGCACAGGCGACTTGAAATTCTGAATTCTACCACACTGCTAACTGTCAGAATATTGGGCCATAGCCAGAAGAAACGTGATTGGCTCCATTTCCAGGTCTAGATCCCAGCATTACAAAGTGATCCAGATCCCATTTTCAGTGAGCAGAGATCAGAGCATACAAGATTAAGGTCTCTGCATTCTGACTGACTTCAATTTACAAACTGGTCCTATCACTTATTAACTCTGGATTTAAGTAAATAATTTAATTTCCATTTGCCTCTGCTTCGACCAAAAGGTTGTTGAGAAGACTGCATGAGATCAGCGTATGAAAAACGCTTCTTCAAGTAGCAGACAATTTCATGGCTGTGCTGGGCAAGTGCTGCGTTCTACCTTTCCCACGTGTTAAGCTGCCGAAGAGGAAGAGAGAAAACTTACACTTTTTGATGATGTTCAGTTCTGATCGCAGAGCTGCTATTTCTGAGTTCAACATGCCAGTATCACACTCTAGAAAATTAAACAGTGAAAAGCAATGTTAAGGTGATATCTTAGAACTATACATATTAGGGAGTGGGGTATCTTCCAGATTGAGAAAAACAGGTTTTTAAACATTGATATTCTTTGAAGGAGAAAACTATCTCCATTTCACCTGGCCTAAAACATCAAACTTAGCCTGCTACTTTATCTGAAGCAGACACTTAGAAGCTACTTGTGCTTAAAAACTCCACTCTTCGCTTGGGATCACAAGGTAACTAAAAGAAGGATGAAGTGTCCTGCTCCTTTACTTTGAAACACCCACTCACCTCTACAGGTTAATTGTTCAAAGACTGTCTGTCTAACCTATCTCATCCCTCTTCAAGGATGAAGGTACAGAGATACCATCATCACCTCAGACTCCAGGAAGAACAAATTCTTGCAGGACAGACCAGGCCCCAAATGAGACTAATTATCCATGAGGGCAAGGCTATTCCCTGGATCAGAAGTGATCATCTTGTAGAAACCAGACTGATCCCCTCAAGTGATAATAGCAAGAAAGGCCTCTTGAGACCACCTTGCCAAGACAATGATCAATGAAATCATACCTACACGAGGACTACTTAATTACACGTACATTTTGTCCCTTGCCCCATCTGTTCTTTTACTTAAAATGAAGACAGATGGGGTCACTGGGCCCCTTCATTTGTTACTCTCTTAAATGTTCATGTACTTAATTAGCATATTTAATTGCATGGCCAAGCATAGCTTGTTGGGGTTTCCAGAGCTCAGGATTTTACCCTAAAAACTAGTCACATCCAAAGACAGTCCATGAACACATATACTTCATATGCACACGCATGCACTCCCTGATTTCCTAGCTTAATGACAATCTCTAGATTAACTTCTTCGCTATTTTTTTCTCAAACAAATTGCTTTACTAAGGCTGAAAAGAAATCTCTAGAGAAGGCATTGAGAAAAAGACACATCCTACCTGACATTCTAGGTTCCAGAATCCTAGATGTCTTCAGCTCAGACATTCTGAAGTGCTCTTACCTCCAGTCTCTCCACGATCTCCTTTTGGACCCACTGCGCCTCGTGATCCAGGAATCCCTGGGGATCCTGGAGGTCCCGCCTTTCCAGGAGGGCCCTGTAAGCCTCTGAGCCCCTCACCTGTTAGAAAACAAAACATGGTCAATATCTGTGGTTTTGCTCTCTTTTTCCAAGACTTTGATGCCTCATCCCATACTCTAGAAAGGAAGCGGACCCCGGGCCAACCTTTCTGAGTCATGGCTTCCAATGACACAAAGAGGAGTTAATTCCTCTGTGTTCCATGAGACCACATGACAGGAGGCCCACTCTTTGGACATACAAGGCAAACATTACCAACTTCTGTGTGAAAGTTCAAGATGTCAAAGAACTGGCACTGTATCTCCGTTTCAAGTTGCAGTGTGTTGCTGGTGGAAATACAGTCTATCTAAATAAGATGTTACTCTCCTGGTATCTCTAGTCAGTTTCCTCCAGAATGGAAAGAATGAACATGAACGAGATAGAACAATGTATACCTGGTTCTCCCTTTTCTCCCTTGGCACCATCATGTCCATCTTTGCCTGGAAAGCCATTCAGGCCTGGAGAACCGCAGGCAATCACAGAGCAGGTATCCTTGACATCCCCTGTAGCTATAGCCTCTGCATGCGATGTTGTTACCACACTCAGGAGAAGGAAAAATGGAAACAAGGACATAGTCCTCACCTTGGTGTGAAAAAAATCATGAAACATTGGCTCATCTTTTTTAGTTAATCAGCATATGCATACCAACCTGACCACTGTCCTATAAGTCAGGGACAGACCCTATACAAATAGGTTATTCACCCCTGGTGTCCAGACTGGGTATTTTGAAAAGCAAACATTCTTTGTGATATTATATGGCCAGTATCTTAACAAAAGAGGGCATAAACAGCATGCAATGAGGGTCTTTCTGAAGGGGTCACCAGTGCCCAGGCCTCTGGTATTGTAGTAGGAAGCGTACAAATGTGCTTCTCATGGTAGTGAGAACAGGACTTCACATTGGCAGCTCACTCATGCCTGTTGACTTGGGGAGTGGGAATTTCTGTAGATACAATGTTCTGAAGGATCTCCCTCTCTCCCCTTACCTGCCCTTTGGAGCATCTGGAACCCAAATCTCTCTCTACTTCTTAGCAGGTGTCTCTGAATCCTGTGAGCCAAAACTGCTGAACGACCTGCCTTGAATCCCTCTCTCATTCCTTAATCACAACATTTCATCTATCCTTCAAGACTTTCCTTCAGCTATTCCTCCCTAGACACAACAACAGCCCAGACCCATAGGTCACACTTGTGTTCCATGACTTTGAACACAGTCTTCTTTGAAAATAGAGCATTAAGAAAACTCTCCTACGTCACAGCAAGCAGAGAAAGAGCTGTCACCAACATGATTTCTGCCTGCCATTCCTCTTACCCCACCCCTAGAATGCCAAGATGCCTCCAAAGTCAATCAGATCCCCAGACTCTGGATTTAGGAGCTCAAATCCACTCACCAGAAATGACTTACAGGGTTTTGACACAGTGAGGATTCAGTAGCACGGGGGCTTCTCTCCAACCTGGGCCTCTGCCAGATGCCTCAGAGTGAGCAGGGAGCTGAACCTGGTGAAAAGGAGATAACTCGGGCTGACCTTCAACCCCAGATTAATAAACAACTCTCTGTAGGACTGTGTTATATTTTTCTTAGGAGCATTCCCCAGAGGCCTTCAGGGAGAATTACAATATGACTGTCTACTTAATGTGGCATGATTTTTTCTTCAATTGACATCCATTTTGCTAATTCTCACAAACGAGCTGCCATAATAAATAGGTGCAAGTGTAAAATCATATCAAGATCCTTGTTTCCAATCAGAAGCACACATATCCATGAATACACACATAAGCTTATGGACATCAACTATATACCTATATACAAAGACATGCGCAAGTGCACAGATGATCTATGAAGGACAGCAGACTTTTTGCTGTATTCATACATGAAGAACACTCCACATTTCCCATCTCTGACTGGAACAGCCCAATCTCTGGCTTTTTCTTTTTTTTATTCAAATATTTAAGGTAGTCCTATCCAATCCTCTTACCTTAGGCTATTTTTGTTCATATTAATTACAATGTGTTCTATTATAGTCATTTATTTTTTATTGTGGCAAAATATACATGACATAAAATCTACCATTTTGACCATTATTAAATGTATAAGTCAGTAAGAATATTCACATTATTGAGTAGTTGTCACGATCCATCTCCTGCAACGCTTCATCCTCCCAAACTGAAAATCTACACATTAAACAATAATTGCCCAGCTCCCTGCCACCGTTGGCAACTACTGTTCTACTCTCTGTTCCTAAAATGTTAGGTCTTTTAGCTGCTTCGCAGAGCTGGACTCACTTATCCTTTTGTGTCTGGCTTCTTTTGCTTAGCAGAATGTCTTCTGATTTATCTATGTCACATGATTTCATTCCTTTTGGGAAATGAAAAGTCCATTCTATGCATGTGCCATGCTTTAGAAGCTTCAGTTTCATAACCCAAACTACTACAAATAACCCAATTGCCCTTCAGCTGTGAATGATAAGCCATATATTAAAAAACTCTCAGAAGAAAGAGTAAATCATTCATGTAATAATAAACATGTTGAAGAAACTAAATGTCAAGTGTTTATAAACTATATAATTCATTATAAAATAACATTCTTGAAATAATAAAACTAAAGTCACTGAGAACAAATTGGTGGTTGACAGAGATCTAGGGCTGCTTTAAAGATGTACCATCAGGAAACTTTATTGGAGTGATGAAGCAATTCTGCATCTTGATCGTGGTAGTTACATAGACCTATATTTTTTAAGCAAGCTTCATAGAAAAAAAATCAAGAAAAACAAGAAGGCAGATAAAAAATTAAATCCAAAGAAATCTCTATCTTGGTACTATATAATCCCAATATCAATTTTTCAGTCTTGATATTTGTCCCATCAATAGCTTGCTAGATCCTATCATTAGTAAATAATGTGAGGATACATGAAAACTTTCTTTATTAGTCTTTCAACGTCTCTGTGAGATTAAAATTATTTCAAATGAAAAAGTTTTCAAAAAGGACTCTTAGGAAACATGTGTGAGCTTCAAAGATGATCCATGATCCCTTTGGACTGTTTTCTCTAAGTTTCACAGAGTGAAGACCCCGTGAAATCATCCGAAGGTGAGGAAAAATCACAATACTAAGTCAGCTTGAACTCACAAGGGGAGATGCAGGTAGTAAGAGGCAAGGTGCCAGCTGACAGAAGCAGGACCCACAAACTGCTAAAGACTGTGAGTGTTCTCAAGGGTCTTTAGAGGAATTCAAAAAAAAAAAAAGATGCTCATATTAAATTTGTAAGGCTTATTCTATGGTGAGGTGAAAGATTGAAAGAACATAAAACTAGATGTTATAGGACTATAAGGAAAAACTTAGGATCATTAAAGTGGCAGGTGAGGGTAGCCAGGATTAGGCAGCTGGATATAGAAGGTAGACGAGTGAGAGACCTCTAGGAAGTATAAATGACTGAACCTGGGAATTATCGGGTGCGAATGGCAAAGGCTGAGAAGTTCTATGCTCAAGTTTCTGACTTGAGTATCTAAGAGTCATTCAAGTGAGATATGAAACACGTGCAAAAGAGAAAGGAGCAAAAGGGGAGACGATAATGGGCATCTCGTGGGTAAATAGCTCGAGCCACGTTTCATTGACAGTCAAGACCGTGTAGAAGAAATGGAACAATATTCTTAGGAAGGACAATTCGGTCAATTCTTAACTTCAGTTTTTTTAACATTTATTTGTGTGTATGTGTACATGCATGTGTCATGGCACACATGTGGAAATCAAAGGACACAAAGCAGCTTGCAGGAGTCCCTCCATCCATCATGTGGGTTCTGGGAATCGAACTCAGGTCTTCAGACTTAACAGCAAGCACCTTTACTCACTGTTATGTAACAATTTCCTCCAAGATTAAGCATTCCATTTGGAGGAAACCTTGTAAAATATAGGATGTTCTAAAGGGAGGTGAAACAGTCCATCCTGAGGGAAGCTCCTTAAACTCAGGAAGTAAACAACTCGATAGGTTCCAGAAGGTCCGCAAATGAACCAGATTCACTAGACCTTCCCTCCCAAGCATATATAAGTAGCAAGGACTACAGAGAAACACTCAGACCATCTAGAAGAGGCTCAAACTTGACAAATCACCCTAAAGAAGCAGAGACCACTCAAACTGCCTGTAGGAGTGTCCTGAAAGGGTCTCACATCATCTGACCTGAATGAAAGAGACACTCTTGAGCCTCCTGAGCTGCCTGCAAGGTGTGCAATGAGCTCTAGGCTTCCAGCTTTCATGAGCTGTCACCCATGCTGGACTGGGCTTTAGTGATGCAGCTATCTTTGAGTCATTTCTGCTCCTGTAAGTCCCCTTCATCTATCCTTTTGTAAACTCATTGGTTCACCAAGTTGAACTTTGCTGATGTCTTATTTTGGGATGTCATTGGTCCTTTTCTGGAGTGAGTAGAGATTTGTTTATGTCTCCCCAGTTCATGTCTCTCACACAACACCCACTGAGATGTCTCATCAGCCCCTGAACTATATTTCCACCATAGCTATTCTTCTGGGTTAGTCTGCTTTTTACTACTCTAACAAAATATCTGAGATAATCGACTTAAAAGGGGAAAGGTTGATTTGCTCTGCGGTCAGTTGTCCCTTTATTTCTGTACCTGTGATGAGGCAGTGACTCATGGTAGAAGCTTGAATCAGTTGACCTTATGGCCATGAAGAATGAGAGAAAGAGGAAGAGACCACGGTCCCACAATCCTCTTGAAGGTATTCTTCCAGTTGCCTAAAACCACTTTCTAGTCTCCACCTCTTAAACATTTCACCACCTACCAATAATGCCAAAGGTTATAGACCAAGCCTTTAATAAAAAGGTCTTTGGCAGACATTCCAGGTTTAAAGATAGTAGCTGTCAAGAAAATGCCATGTAAGCTTCCAGTGTTGCAGGAACCCATCATGAGAGCTTCACACAGAAGCTGGGGGTGATGTGTGGAGGTCACCAAATATCAAAAGGAAAATGGTTGAGATGCCCTTCCAGGCCCCTTCCCATCAGACTTTGGCTTGGAAGGGCCTGGTTTCCTTCCTCCCTGTTAACCCATATCCTGTAAAAATGTTCAGTATAGTACTGTCCACATGGCTAACACATTTAAATGACGGCTGTTGTTTCAGAGCATAGAAAAGGCAGCTGGAATCTTGGCTTGTCTTCATTACTCGTATCTTTTCATTGGTCTTAGTAGCCAGAGATTCCCCCTGCTCCTGGTCCAGTGGCAGAAGGGAAGGTCAGTAGTCGATTCCAGGCCACATTGGAGGTACTGCCTTTTATCACAGTGTTTGGTTTTTGCTTTTGTTGTATACTTAGTCCAGAGGTCGGGAAACTGTCCTTCAGATCATGACCCCTACATTCCTGGAACTGGGTTGTGAGGGGGTGTGCATCTGGGTGAAAAGTCACCCTGATAGTTAACCCACAGATCTGAGTGCTGACTAGATCTAAGCAGTTTCTTTTCTCTAGGTTTCTTTTTCTATAGTTTTCTTTTCTCTGTAGGTCTGTCCTGTCATGAGATTTCCCTCATATACATTAGCCCCTCCTTACACACTCTGCCCTCTACTCACAGTTAAGGTGTGCATTTATTCTGGACCTTAGGGCCTTCCTGACATTGTTTCCACTCTGGTGGCCCCACCAGAAATCCATCCCAACATGCTATAAAGACAATGTCCTCTCTGACCTCAAGGAAAGCTGCCTGTTAATCATCCTTTTGCTGTCGCCTAGGGTAGAATCCTAGCTCTGCCACTTCCCGGTTATGTTACCTTGGCCCAGTTGTCCTTTCTCATATACTCGGTTCCCTCTTCTGTAAAAGAGAGCACTGCCACTTTGGCTGTGGAGTGGTGTGCCCCTGTTGAATCCCTAGTCATAGCATATGGCACACATACAACATCCTACTTCAAGATAGTCTTCATCCTCTGCAGGGTGATGGCAAATAGTATTCTTACCTTGGAGCAGGGTTCTGGAGGGCCCCATCTGGAAGGCACTGCTTGAGATTTGGAATCAGGAAGCTTGGGTTTTACTCATGATTGAGAGTTTAGAAAAGTCACATATTCTGGCTGAACTTCAGTTTTCGCATCTATAAAATGAGATTTTTCAGCCTCTTTCTACAGGGCTATGTCCTCCAAGCAAGAGCATCAGGAACACAAATACACTCAAAGTTTAATAAGCTTTTTAATTTTGTATTTTAGTTCTATTTTTCCCACTTGATGTAGCAAAGATATTGTACACAATGGTATACCATAGGACTTTCAGCAGCAGATTGTCAAAAGAAGATTTTTATGGGATATGGTTTAGATGATTTTAGGTATAAGTATAAGAAACAGAATCCTGTATAAGAGCTGTTAAGAAGCTAGACAGCCGGGCATGGTGGCGCATACCTCTAGTCTCAGCTGAGGGAGGCTGAGGGAGGCAGTTCTCTGCGAGATTAAGGCCAGCCTGGTCTGCATAGAAGTTCCAGGCCAGCTGGGGCTACAGGGAGACCCTGTCCCGAAAAGACAAAAAAAAAAAAACAACAACACACACACACACAAAAAAAAAAAGGAGGAGGAGGAGGAGGAGGAGGAGCAGGAGGAGGAGGAGCAGCTAAGTAATCCTTGGTTGAGTAACTTAAATGTTTATTTTTATCCAATGTGTATGAATGTATTGCCTGCATGCATGCAAGTGCACATGTCATGCAATGCCTGCTAACGTCCAAAGAGAGCATTGGATTCCCTGGGACTGGAGTTACAGAAGGTTGTTAGCTGCCGTACGGGTGCTGGGATTTGAACCCAGGTCCTCTACAAAAGCAGTCAGTGCACTTAACCACTGGGCCATGTCTCCAACCCCTTAATTTTATCTAAGACATAAGCAAAATGAAGCAAGAAAGCATTTGTACTTTGTAAAAAAAGAGGCAAATATTCATGCCAAGCAATAGAGGGGCATGTTTTCTATTCGTGTGGGTCACGGAATGTACTTTTCATCTGTGTAGACATGATTTCAGAATGACTTTGTTGTACGCTGCCGCTCAGTGGGGAGTACTCATGTTTGGGCTGTGAGAGTCAGCTGACACAGCTCTCCTTTTGTCAGAGGTGTGCTTCATAGCTTCGCATGCCTTCCGTCTTTTACTAGCCAAGGCTTCTGTTCATACTGCTTTTTTCCTTGCTTGTTTTGCTAATAAATACTGTGAATCTAAAGAAAGATGTAGATCTTCTTTTCAGCAAAGACAAACAAGGACATAGCCACAGCATCTTCCAAGGTATGCCAAGGGTTCAAAGTCCCTACAGCTGTGAACTGGGTGGGGAGGGGAGTCACATATGCCCACATGAGGGAGATTGTGCCTGCTTGGCAGAGACCTGAATACTGAGTGACTACAGTAGAGGGAGGTTTGAATTTAGGACAGCAAAGACCTGCTCCATTGTGTGGTAATGAGAACGCATGCAGGTCTTTAAGCCCTCTCAGACAGGCCCTCCCTCCCTGGCCTGGGCCCTCCAACTTCTGGGGTATACTCCTTCCACCATGGTGTCTTCCCTCTGGGACTGCTTCTCTTCTAAAAGGCTGAGAGCTTCGCAGTGAGTAACAACAGATTTTCATCCTTTGGTCTCTGGGGCCAGGAGCACTGGCTCCCCTCATATGCGCTCATTCTAGGCCCCTCTGTCTCACCAGGAGGAATGCAAAGCAGACTCTGGCAGAGGTTAGTAGGCAGGAAACACAACCTGCAAAACGACAATGCTCACTGTTGAGATGAGAAGGCTGACAAGGAGCATCCAGCACAAAAGGGGGGAAAAGGACCAGAAACACACACACTGATGCAAATCATTAGAAAAGACTGACCAGTCATATAAAATGATTAATATTGATGAAGAAGTAAGTAAACATCTGACCATCTGAAATAGCAGGTGGAGATACAAATGCAATTGAATAGAAATATTAAAATGAACAATAAAATAATTTACATAATAAGCATGACCAGGATGGATTTAAAGAACATACTAGGAAAACAGAGGGCAGGGGTTAGAAGAATGAAAGGTGTTTCCACACTTGGCAAACTGGACAGGTAGAAGTTGGGAGATCAGACGCAGACATTTTAGTATTAATGAAAAAAGACAAGGCTTTCTGACACATAAAAGTGAATTGGACAAACTGCATTCAGCCTGTCCTCTGTAGACACCCCAAATTAAACACATTAATGTAAAAATTTGAAACTTTGATCTGCATGTGAGAGAAAACATGCAACACTGGTCTTCGTGGGCCTGGGCTATGTCTACAGAGAACAGCGAGCTGGAAAGGGGTCATAAGAGAGGGAGGAAAATGTGCTTTAGGGCAGCATCGGAACACGTGATAAGGAAGGAGAAGTGGGGTGATACTCAGAGATAAAAAAATTCAAGTGGGGACAGATAAGGGGATTATAGGAGAGAAGGGGATATGAGGAAGGTAAGCCAAAACTAAGACTGTAGGAACAGCCATACAGAAACCTACTACTTTGTAAGCTAACTTTAAAATACAGTTTTAAAGTTATATGGGGATGGCATCACCAACAGAGAGCTGTGCCCTCCTACATCAATTAGCAATTAAGAAAATGCCTCACAGACATGCCCACAGGCCAGTCTGATGGAAGAAATTCCTCAGTGAAGGTTCCCTCTTCCCATATGACTCTAGTGTGTATTAAGTTGACAAAAACTAACGAGGACACCTCCCTGTGAATTGTTGGACAGGGGAGCTCCAGAGGCTCCAAACACCACAGACTATTGCCATTGCTCATTTACCCATCAGAACTAGATATGACTCTATTGCCAAAAGACCCTAAAGGACATAAAGACATCAACTAGATATGACTCTATTGCCAAAAGACCCTAAAGGACATAAAGACATCAACTAGATATGACTCTATTGCCAAAAGACCCTAAAGGACATAAAGACATCAACTAGATATGACTCTATTGCCAAAAGACCCTAAAGGACATAAAGACATCAAGCTGAAACTGAGCTGGAAATTTCCTCCTTACTGGCTAGTTTTCATAGTGCTGGAAGGTGCTATACAAGCTTCTGGGGGAGAAAAGTCATCAGTGGTCTTACTCACTGTGGATGCTGCATGCTACAACACCAAGCTTCCAGGCAATAGTGGCATAATAGTGGCATAACTGATATGGGGGTAACCAACCATTTTCTAACTGGATTAGAGGCTCACTTCAGAGTAGGGAATTCATGTCTCATACTATAAACGAAATCAAAAACCCATGACTGGAGAGATAATAGGCCTTACTGCTGCTGTTTTGCTAAATGGCCATGTTATCCAATTACCTTCTAAATACTTATGTATATAGTCATAGATTAATGCTGAGCTCGCCTTCATCATAGAAGCTTCTTTCTGCAATAGTTAATGAAGAGGCTCATAACTGGTTAAAATGCTGAGAATAAGTGACTATGGAGTGTCTGATCCTAAACAGGACATCTATACCATTCCCTCCAAGGCTCAGGAAACATCATAGAAAAGGAGGCAGAATTAATGTAAAAGTGAGAAGCTAAGAAAGTGTCTTAGTTTCTTTTCCTGTGATTGTGATAAAATACCTTAACAAAAAAAAAAAAAAAGTACCAACAAGCAACAATGCCAGACAACTGATACCTTCTTTAGAGTTGATGGCCAGGGTGGCCAAAGGGACTCCCAGATAGTAACCCAGTACAGAACTGGGAAAATGAACAGCAGGCCCCAGTCTTATCTCAAGGAATATTGGCAACTGATTGCTGCTAGATGAGAAGAGCTGATCTTGCCCTCCTAAAACAAAGACCTCTAGATATGCTGACTAGATTCACCAGAAGGGCAAGTAGTGGGGAATGGCTGGGGGTGCCAACAACACAGCAGACAGTAGCAGGGATATCAGAGTATAAGGGCTCTAGTGGGGGGAGGGAGGCTACGGGAGGGTTCTACCTGGGAAGTGGGTGTATAAATAAATAAGAAAGAAAAAAAATAATTCTTCAAAGCATAAAAATTTGCTCCTTAATAATTAGTAGATGTGAAAAACATTACCATTGAAATCTACCTGATGACTTTATATCCATGCTCAGATGCCAAGGAGCTCAGAAAGTAACCG
>NW_008336314.1:2013550-2014537 GCF_000622305.1 Nannospalax galili
ACCTTAAGGGCTGGAGGAATGGCTCATTGACTAAAGGTAACTGCAGCCAAGCCTGATGACCTGAATTCAGTCAGGCCCACATGGTGGAGGGAGAGAACTAGCTCCAATGGGTTATCCTCTGACCTCCACACATGCATGTGGCATACATGTGCCCACACACATACATAAAATAAATAAATAAAATGTTAACAAAGAGGTGGCTGGTAAGGGCTGGAGGAATGGCTCATTGACTAAAGGTAACTGCAGCCAAGCCTGATGACCTGAATTCAGTCAGGCCCACATGGTGGAGGGAGAGAACTAGCTCCAATGGGTTATCCTCTGACCTCCACACATGCATGTGGCATACATGTGCCCACACACATACATAAAATAAATAAATAAAATGTTAACAAAGAGGTGGCTGGAGAGATGGTTCAGTGATTAAGAGCACTGGTTGCTCTTGCATAGGACCCAGGTTGGGTTCCCAGCACCCACATGGCAGCTGACACTCATCTGTAACTCCAGTTCCAGAGGATATGATGCCCTCTTCTGGCCTCCACAGGCATTGCACACATGGGTGTTGGAGACCTCTGTTATGCAAAGTTTAGAAGCCCCTTCACGACCGGACAGCTCATGCAGCTCGGGATCATGTGCTGCGGGCTCCTTTCATAAGCAGGGTGTCTTCCTGGCATCTTTCCTGTCTCTCCTTTTGAAGTGTCCACCACAAATGCCATAACATGGCCTTTGGCTCTGAAAGGTACCATGCCTTCCTGTAATTTCTCCAGGCAGACAACAGTCTAGCAGTGTGGCAGAAATCCACTTCCATATGTAAATAGAATGCCTCACAAAGCATCTAACAGCCAAAGCTTTTACCACTACCCCCATGGTATAAATGTCTCAGTCTTCTCTTAATGGTCAGAGATTTGGGCTGCAGAGATTTGGGCTACAGAGAATTGGGCTGCAGAGAATTGGGACACAGAGAGCTGGGTCTCAGAGAATAAAGCTGTA
>NW_008336314.1:2014637-2030724 GCF_000622305.1 Nannospalax galili
TCAGCAGGACAACGCTTCTGCAGCAGAGAAGCTCCAGAGACACGGGACCCGAGCCACCGGGAAAAGCCTGCAGGGCACCCGCCGCCGGCCAGAGACGCCTGTGGCCAGACCCGCCAGCAACTAGCCAGGTGCGGCAGGGGAGTGCCATTCTGGGAGTGCGCCCAGAGAGAGCACGCACGCCCCATAATGGGTACACTTAAAAACATGCATGCAAAACATTCATACACATAATAATAATGCAAAAAATTCCTAAAGCAACTAGAAAGAGAAAAGATTTATTTTCACTCGGTTAACGGAGACAGTCAGTCCATCATGGCCATGAACTCGAAGCAGCTGTTCACAGCATCCACAATCACAAACAGGAAGTTATGAATGTCAGTGATTAGCTGACTTTCTCCATTTTATACAGTCCAAGAGCCCCTGGAATAGTCCCACCCATAGTGGGCAAGTCTTCCCATCTCAATTTAAGCAATAAAAATGACCCATAGGCATGCCCAGAGACCCTTCTCCCAGGTGATTCTAGATTCTGTCAACTTGACAACACTAATGATCACAAAAGGGTTAAGCAGGAATGGAAGAGGGATAACACAGGGCAATGGGGGTGAATATGATCAAAATATATTATATACATGTATGAATTTTTTGAAGAATAAAAGAAAGATAACAACAGCACAGCTGAACCTGTTAGATGGCCAAGAACTTTATTAGTTTGCTGAGACAGAAAGGCCCTGAAGTCGGGAGGCAAGCAAGACTGCAGGACAGGCAGTCTGAAGCCTGTGTCTATAATGGCTGCACTGTAGGAACAGGACACAGGTGCCCTAGAAGACCTGGACTGCTGCTTCCACTGCAGAAGACCTGGGGGGAGTGATATGAGTAGAGGAGCTCACAGGCAGTGTAAGCAGGAAGCTCAGGCTGTTTCACTGATGCAAGAGCCAAAGAATGTTCATGGTGAGGCCAGGCCACTGCTACAGGCTCTCAGACTCACTGTGGAGTTGCATGTTCTAGCTGTGGCTTCACAGGATGTTCTAACCCCACCAGACAGAGCTGGTCTAGGACATCCAGAAACTGTAGAAGCCCATTGTTCATACTGCTCTAACACCTTCTACTGAAAAGCTGTCACCACATTCACTTGGAGACGGAATTCTGTGTTTATTACGGAGCATATTTTGGAGAGGATGTGGTTACCAGCTGATGCTCCCCAACACATGCAGGTACATGCATAGACACCAGGCTTGCAATCAGAGGAGAACAGTAAAAGGCATAAAGGGAAGGAAAGTTATACACATCTAATTCTGATATAGAGAACATGTTGTCATAAAAAGGCACCTGCACGTGCACGTTATTAATAATTAAGCACGCCCATTGGTGTTTGCTTGTTTGTTCTGAACTACTCATCCTCTGCCCACTAGCCCAGATGCCTCTGTAGGAGTAAATGGTTGATAGCTGCAGAAACTGACCACACTCAGTGTTTCAGGAAGTGCTGCCCAAGCAGCCACAGAAAGGAAGAAGAGTGCAAAGAATGACAAGGAGAGAGGCATAGACGTCACAAAACTCAGAATTGTGATCACCTGACCAGTGGAGCAAGCATCAGTTCTAGAATGATTGGCCATCTTTGCTCCCTGCGCGCGCGCGCACACACACACACACACACACACACACGCACTATCCCCTGCTCCCCACAGCTGGGTCAAGCTCTCCGTAGTCTTATTCTCAGCATTTTGACCAGTTATGTGTCTCCTCACTAACAGTTACACTGCACACTTCAAAAAGAAGCTCCTCTAATCACGACAGATAGCAGTGATAATGCACAGGTCTAAACATAAGTAAAACAATTTGATAATATGCCCATTTCGCAAAACAGCAGTATTTAGTGTTGTCAACTTGATAGACTCTAGGACCATCTGGGAAAGGAGCCTCTGGGAATCTCTGGGCATCTCTGCTGGCTAGAGATGAGATATAAGGCAGGTTTTAGGGTGTTGAGCTGCTGCTGTCTTCTCAGACCACGGGCTCTCAGAATAAAGGGCAATGCAAAGATTCACTTCCTGTCTCATTGGTCTTTGTTATGATGGACATCACCAGTTCTGGTTTTCCAGTTACATTTATTATTTATTTATTTGTTTGTTTATTTATTATTTATTATCTGTGCCTATGTTTCTATGTGTGTGCATTCTTGGCGGAGGTTATTTATAAAACAACCTTGGGTGTTGGTTCTCAAGCACTTTCCACCTATTTGTATGAGACAGGGTCTCTCATTGACCTAGAAATTTGCCACAAGGGTCAGGCTAGTTGGACTGGGAGCTCCCAGGAATCTGCCCATTTTCACTTTCCATCTCACCACCACTGGGATTGCAGGCATGTGCCACACCCGTCTTTTTTCTCCATGGTGGAGAAGGATGTTCTGGGAGTCCTCATGCTGGTGAGTTAAGCATTTACCACCTTGACTGTCTCTCCAGCCCCACCCAGAGTTACAAGTCTAATCCATTATGACCTGAGTAATTGTGGCAGAGAAGAGTTTTTGCCCTGTTAATTCTCAGTTGTGGCCTGTTAAATGGACTTAAAGAGAGCGGTTAGTGAGTACAGATATTTCAGGAGGGCTGATTGTTCCCTCTACTCCCTGAGAAAAGCATACCCTTGTCAGAGAAAAAAGAAAATTGCTTTCTGGGATAGGAGATAGCAGACACATGGAGGCCTACAGTACGTGGGTGCTCTGGTCCAGGAATACTTGCCCAAGTTGATTCTTCTGTTTAAAGAGTCGTTGAATATTGGAGATAGAGAACTTTTGTACTCACGGGCTGCTTTGTTTGAGCTCTGGGAGCCATAGTGAAGGCTAGATATACCCTGTGCTCAGAAGACCAGGCGCACTTAAGGGAAACTGTTTGGCGTGTTCCACAGGATAAGATGGGTCATGCCTGCCATCTTCTGGCCATGCTAAGAACTGCAATGGGCCAAACCACGCAGAGCACTGGCACACATCCCCATTATGTGTTAAGATCTGAGATTGGAGCAAGAGAGCCCAAAAGAGTCTATCTTCTTTCATAAAGTTATAATCTGGGGGGAGAAACAAACAAAATTTTATATTAGCACAATTTTTGCTATGGAGAGGGAAATACAAGGACTGAAAAGAAACGATGTAAAGAGCATCCATCCAAAGATTATGCAGCCAGGAAGATGTCTCTGGAGAAGAGAAAGAATCCCAAAATATGGAAGTGCAAGGAAGCATTTGAGAAACTGAATATTACCAGTCCTTGCGGGTACACAGTAAGCTCTAGACTCCTAACCATTCTAATCAAGAACGACCCTAGGAAACCTGGGCCTGGTCAGAGATTTTTTCCTGGGAAGATGTGGGGTTCAGATGCACATCGTGAGAAGAGCTACAGACTTCCTTATCCTGATGTCTGAAATCAGTTTTGGCACAAACAAAAATGAAGGCAGACAGTAACAGAGTTAGAGGTAGTAAAGATTTGGCATTTGAAAGACTGAATCTAGACATTTTCTTGTACCTCTGAAGATACCAAGCATCATGCAAATAACTACTTTGTCCCTCTCTCCATCTTATGATAGGAAAAAACAGAAAATCTTTTAAGGTGGAATGAACAGGAATTTGTTAAATACCTGATATATGTCTTTCTTTGTTGTTTAATTTAAGGGCCATTTGTCATTTAATCCCTGCGACACTTGGAAATGGTGCACAGTACATCACTTGTAGTCCATGATTCACACAATTCAGTGTATGTAGTATTTGTGGCAAGGACTTATTATAGTGGGGGTATACAAAACAAAAGCAGCAAAGGGAAAGTGCATGGGATAAAGCCCAGAAGAGACCAGGAACACATTTCCCAGTGTAGTAAAAAGGGACTGATTCAGAGCATACTTAGATATCATATAACCAGAAGCTTAGTGGATTAAAGCATAGATTTACTCTCTTATAGTCCCGTAGGTTAAAATAAGTCAGTAGGTTGTGCTTCTCCAGATGCTCCAAGAAAAGTCTGTGTCCTTGCCTTCCTATCTTCAAGAGACTCCCCGCATTCACCTACAGCCCTTCGCTCCAGCTCTGTCCTCGGTCCTCAGAGCATCTTTCCATCTCACATCCATTATAACATTGCTGTTTCTGCCTCCTCTGAGGCCCTTGTGATGACAGAGGCCACTGGGTAATCCAGACTCACCTCCCTATCTCAAAATCCTCAACCAATCCCACCTACATCCCTGTTGCCATGTGTGGAAACATTCATAGAGATGAGGACACAGATGTCCTCAACACATGATTCAGCTTATCCCTGGAGGACCCTGGAGAATGTAAACCAGGGCTCCGATCATGGCTGATGTGCTGTGTGGCCATAGGTGAGATCCTTCTCTGGGAGCCTTGTCTATCAGCAGAATGGGGTAAATGCCTCTGTGATTCTGAGGATTGTTCTGAAATGTCCCATTTCTCTTGTACACCTTTTTTTCCTGCAGACTCTACAGCATTAGCCATTCATCTGGGCACAGAGCACAGAACAGTGATGTCTTTCTCCATGACAGCCTTGTTCCCACAGATGACAGGCAATTTGCTTCTATTTTTAATGAGACCACACTGACATAAAAATAAAATTTCATTATGCTCTTTCCAAAAAATAAAGCTTCCCAGACTCCGGCCAAAGGCCAACATTGCAAGTATGCCTTTCTAAGAAAATGAATCTCAAGCCCCTTATGTTAATCCTTTCTTATACAGTATATATGATGACTATTCAGCCTCTGGGCTATATATCCAATGTCTCCTTACTTGGGCATACTCAGTGGTACTAACAAACTACTAACACCTACCAGAGTATAATCACAGCAGCAAAGCTGAGTTCTATGTTTTGATCGATGAGGCTCTGGTAGGAATATAAGTATGGGGAGAACAAGTGCTTACTTGTTCTGAAGGCACACAAAGGTTAGTCAAGAGTGCTCAGGACTCTAGGAATCTATAAAATTTTGGCACTGGATGATACTCTGATGTTGGAGATAGGGTCAGACAAGCATTTCACACATTTCGCTGCACTTCATATCTTTTTATAAAATATTTTATTTATTATTTTTATTTTATGTGTATGTGTATATTGCCTGCCTATAGGTAAGTGCACCTGTGACGTGCAATGCCTGCAAAGGACAGAAGAGGCTGTTGGATCCCCTGGAGCTGGAGTTACAGACAGTTGTTAGCAGCCACGTGGGTGCTGGGATTCAAACCCGGGTCTTCTGCAAGAACAACCAGTGTTCTTAACCACTAAGCCATCTCTCTAGCCCCTTGCACTTCATCTCTTTAGGCACCTACAGAGTAAGGCCAGTTATCGTCATTTTCCAGTTAGAAAATAACTGTAAATAGGACCTAAAGTCTTTTAGGCTTTAAATCCACCTAGGTGTCCCATGGCCCAGGCAATATTCCGTGTGGCTATGGCTCCAGCTCCTGACACCTGGCTCCAACTCTCAGTACTTGCTTTAGTGTGACTGGTCCCACATGAGTTCCCCAATTCTTTTCCTCCAGTTCCTTTCTTCCAGAAAACATCCTGTGCCTCTTTTCCAGGGCCTATGGAATCCCCTTACACCCATTCATTTTTTCACTCCATTAAAATGACTATTTAAATTATTAACTTAAATTGTGTTTTCTCTTGCCTCCACACAGCTGCCTTGGATGTTCTTTCTTTCTTAGAGTTTCTTCCACCTCCTATACAATGTACATTCCTCAGAGTAGCTGGCAAATATGGGTATTTTATACTTCTGCACCAGATGTAGCCTTAAGGACCAATGTCATCTCTATATCTCATCAAACTTCAGCCCTAATAGAGGATGATGAAAGCCTGTTCCAGCAAAACCAAGCCCAGTGACTAAGAATTATGTTTACAGCATAGTCATCCATGAGATATGAAAAGAGACTGTTCAGATCAAGAACAACTAATGTATGATACCAAAAGAAAAATGCAGGCTCTTGAAAAAGAAATTAAGTGCAAGAAACCCAGATATACACAACACAATTATAGTAAACTAAAAAACGTCTCGGGCTCTCAATACACAGAAGTATAATCAAGTATCTTCGGGAGCCTTACCTCAAAGTCAGTGAACTAGTAGTTTTCCTGGAGGGAAAGTACATAGCATCCAATCAGGGAGTAGAGATGATGTTGATGGTGGGCAAAAGAATCCAGGAAAGGTGGGGAGAGATGGCTCAGTGGTCAAGAGCACTGGCTGCTCTTGCAGAGGACCCAGGTTTGATTCCCAGCACCCACATGGGGGATAATAACTGTCCATAACACCAGTTCCAGGAGAATCCAACGCCCTCTTCTGACCTCCACAGGCAGTGCATGACATGGGTACACTTACATACATGCAGGCAATTCACTCATACACATAAAAATAATAAATAATAAATAAAATATTTTAAAGAGTCCAGGAGAAAACAGCACTTTTGTAGAAATAAATCAACATTTAGATACTGAAAATAGAGCGGGATTCAATTCTATATCAGCATTTCTGAAGAGGAGTAGGGTAGCAACCAAACTTACAAGTTATCTGAAAGGGTTTAAGTTCAAGAAATTTCAGTCAAAAAGGCAGATTGACATCTTGAGAATGGAAATGAGAGAAGTGAACTTTTTCAGCAGAAAGCAATGGAGCGTCTTGTGTTAGCAGTCAAGGCAGATGCTGAAAACAGCAGTAAGTTCTGAAACCAATGAAAATAAACAGCTGGAGATCTACAAAAGCGATTCCAAGATGTTAAACAAAGACTGAAAATAACCATTTCTCCTTGGGAACAGGTTCTGTCTCAGAACTAAAAGCTCATGATTTACTGAGAGTGCACTGAGAGACAGTTTATTGATCCGAGACAAAAAATAGGGAAAGAGAAATTCCATTCCATCTTCTGGGAGTGGATTCTTATGTATCTGATGACCTCAGTGAAGCATTTGGCAGGGATCATTTACTCCCTACTTCTTGTGGAGGAATGAGAAGTGTCCCCCATAGGCTCCAAGCATTTGAACACTTGGTCAGTTGGTGGCACCATGGACTGGGGAGGCTTATGGAACTTTCAGGAGGCGTGGTCTTGCTGGAGGAAGTATGTCACTGGGGCCAGGCCTTGAGAGTTCATGGCTTTGTCCCACTTACAGTTTTGTTCTCTCTGCTTCCTCCAAGTGCTTGAAGATGTGAAAATTTGGGTTTCTGCTCAGGCTGCTTCCTGCCATGCCTCCTTACCACAGTGGACTCATATCCTCTGGAACTGTAAGCCCAATAAATGCTTCTTTCTGTAAGTTGCCTTGGTCATGGCATTCTATTACAGCAACAGAAAAGTAACTAATACAAGAGGTTACAACAAAGGTAAAATGTTGAGTGATGGCTTGACCATGTTCTCAGTCAATCACTCACAGTGTATCATGGATGCAGGGCTGTGAAACAAACAAGGCTGGGTCTGACAGCTGGAGCATAAGGGAGTAATATGGCCTGAGGAAGAAGATAGCATGAGACCAGACTCTTCCTAGAGTTCTAGTCCAGAGAATTAAAATTCCCCTACAGGACCTACCCAGGAGATACCAGTGGACCATGTTCCCTCAGCTCTTTCTCTTTCTCTCTCTCTCTCTCTCTCTCTCTCTCTCTCTCTCTCTCTCTCTCTCTCTCTCTCTCTCTCTCTCTCTCTCTCTCTCTCTCTCTCTCTCTCTCTCTCTCTCTCTCCCCTCTCTCTCCTCTCTCCTCTCTCCTCTCTCTCTCCTTTCCTCTGTGTGTTTCTCTGTTCCTCTGTGTGTCTCTCTCTCACTCACTCTCTTGCTCTCTGACAAAGGGAAAGGACGGGAATGAAGAAGAACAAGGAGGAGGAAGAGGAAGAGGAGGAAGTAGAAGAAGAGGAGGAGGAGGAAGAGGAGGAGGAGTCACACATAAACAACCGAGGGTCTTTCCCAGTTCTTCAAACCCAGGGCTCAAAATCACTGGCTACAAGAGAGGAGACTTATGGGCATGGCTTTGCTGTGTAGCGATCCGAAGATAATTCTCTTTGTCCTCATATGTATTGGATGGCAAGATGTCCCCAGTCTCACATCTGGGGTGAACATTGTGCTATTCTTTGTTCCCTCAAGCTCTACAAAGAGGATCTTGTGTGTTGGTCACTAGTTCTGCTTGAGGCTCTGCTCTTTGATTCTGGATGTGTGCCAAAATCAGTAATACCCTTTCACGATAAAAATATATACTTGACAAGCTAGGAATAGATGCATATTTTTAAAGTTTTATAACAGAAGGAGCTGAAATTTCTGAATCCATACTGAAAGAAGACCAACTTTCAGAGACAGAACAGTGTAAATTTGCAAATATACTTGTAAAAAGTAGACCCCCATTTGTAATTTCCTCCAATAAAACTGTTTTTAAGATTTGCTCTAGAAGCTAAGCATCATCCTCAGCAATTAAAATCTTTCTAATCTGATTGTATTTCCTTATTCTTAATGTTCCAAGTAAAAACGAAAAGTCACTGCCAAGCATGGTGGCACACACCTTTAGTCCCAGCACTTGGGAGACAGAGGCAGGCAGATCACCAGCCTGATCTACATATTGAGTTCCTGGTGGGTTGGGGCTAGGGAGACTCTGTCAAAAAATACACTAAAAATGAAAGGTCAAAATCTACTTAGGGCCTAAGTAACAGAAAGGTTTTGAATAGCAATTTGAAAACTAAAATATCAGGCTGGGGATGTAGCTCAGTGATGGAATACTTGCCTACCACACATGAGGCCCTAAATTCAGTCTCAGTCCCTGAACTGAAAAACAAATAAACAAATATTTAAAAAAATAAGAGATTGTTTGAAAGATGCTAAGACATCTATCTATCTAAATGAAAATTTAATCACTTTTCTGTCTGCAGAATTCTTTCTTCAATATTCTTGTAGGATTAATAATCTCTTCTCAAGGGAATTCTAAAAATTTATCTGGAAATCAACTCTACTTCTATATCATTAAAGAAAATTCCTTATTTTCTCCTAGAAAATACAAAACAAGCTAGCATTCGTCAAGACTCAATATCCTGTCTTCTTAGTTCTACACAATGGAAAATAACAGAATTGAACAAGTAGGTCAGTGGCCAGCCCTTGCATAGCATATACAAGGCCCCAATTCAGCCCTCAGCACTGAGAAACCAATGAGCAGGGCTAGAGATGTAACTCTGCTGATATAGTGCTTGCCTCACGTTCATAAAGCTTCACTGCCAAGACGACTATAGTGAATACATTTCTATGTACTGTGTTGAAGGTCTTCAGTGAATCACCTGAAATAGGTGTAGCTTTTGGCCTATACTTTCTTTTATCCAAGCATAATTTTGCTCTGTTTTTAATGTGTTTAGTTATGTCACTTCCATAATTATATATGATATATTATTTAATGTTTATGGTGATAAAGTTGGTAAATAGCTTGGCTTACTACCTGCTGAACATTAAATCTACCAACTCTCTTTCATCCTTTGCTTTATGTTACAATTGGTACATTAAATTCATATTATTATTCTTCATAAAATGTAAATGGTTTCTTTTATTATTTCCCTAATGATACTAACACGTTTTAAGTGGCCAACAAAGCTCTTATGATTATTAACTTTTAAAGAGGCAAATTAAGTAGAAAAGACGCAGGGCAAAACTGTCTTAACTAAAACCGCAAAATCAAGAGCAGCTATTATTATTTTGTAGGTTATTTTCAAAACAACACATCAATTAAGGCTATAAGAGTAAGAAAAACTTATAGACATGGTATTTATAGGGCTTCTAAATTGGCCTTTCTCATTATCTTGGAACTAAATCCAATTTATTAGTTTAGAAGTCTATCAAATTTCACATGATTATCTAGTGTATATCTAGTGTGTATAGTTCTAATAGAACTATTTTTTCTGCCTCAGATTTGTAGGTAGTATTGCAGTCAGTTTAGTGAATCTACTGATATGTATTTCAGTTTGTTGCAAATAAATCTCAGTTCATCACTTGCTGATGGAAATTAATCTTTGGAATATACTTGGAATGCCTTTATATGTTCAACTTTCCAACTATATTTTTATTTCAAAGACTGACGTGGGAAATTATAAAAGATTAAATTAGATAAAAATTCTCTGACTAATAGTCCTTATGAAAAGTGGTCTGTGTATAGTAGATCTTTAATCTCAGAACTAAGGAGGCAAAGGCACTCTGACCTTTGTGAGTTCAAGGCTGGCCTGGTCTACATAGCGAGTTCCGCATAATGAGACTCTTGTCTTAAAAAATAAAAAATAAAAAAAAACAGAAAACAGTGGATTGTGAGTGGTAGAAGGAAAGAATATATAACATTTGAATACTTTTTTTAAAAAAAAAGGTTGAATGATGTTACTGCTCATATGTTTAAGGATACAGACACTGAAGTGCAAAGATGTTAAACAACTATTCAGGGACATATGGTTAGTAAGAGCTGACCAGCTCTTCCTGTAAAGATACAAGCATAAAACCATATGGTTGCTGTTACAGGTGAAATGAGTCTATATTTACAGTTATATATGTCCTAAGGAACCACAAATTACCACTAATAGATGTAAGCCAAGAACCAGGAGGAAAGCTTTCTTCCCTATAAGGATTCTCCTTAGAGCTATAATAATTGAGCAAGCCACACTCATTTTCCATAGGCTACATCTACACGGGACTGAAAACAAACTAATGCAATATTTACATAAAAATAAATACTGTCATTTCATCATAGCACTCACCAGGTCTCCCCTAAATGACTTCAAATGGAGTTTCTGATTGTCTTGATTTAGAGGGTAAGGGATTGGCTTTTACTCCTAGAACTACTGGATGTCTAACAGACCAGCACAACAGCAGTGTATTTTAAACTCTTTCAGAGCCAAGTGCTAAGTGAGACCCAAATGGAGCCCTGATCCCTGTCTCAAGTCCAGTTGGCATGGGAAGCAGGTAGACAGTGGAGGCAGCAGGAGCTACCAGCATGCCCACCCTATCATACTTATTTTTTCTTATTTATTATTTTATGTTATGTGCATAAGTTTATTGCCTGCATGTGTGTATGTGCACGTGTGTCTGGTAATGCCTGAGGACGTCAGAAGAGGGTATTGGATCCCCTGGCCCTGGAGATGCGAACAGTTGCTAGCCATTCAGTGAGAATTGAACCCAGCTCCTCTGCAAGAGCAGTCAGTGCTCTTAACTGCTAAGCCATCTCTCCAGCCCCCCCCCCCATCATTCTTTAATACTGACTCCATAGCTGACCTGAGGCCTGAAATGGGAGGGCTGGGAGGTGAGAGCAAGCCTCTCCTGTTTGGAGGCCTATCATCATCCATAGGCTGACCTAACCTTTTAGACACAGGGGGTTCTTACCAGTTACGTAGAAAAGGATGATGTCAGTTTGAAAGGGAAAGACTACAAAAATGACAGCCAAATGTCTACTAGAGGCAGTGAACCTTAAAATAATATCTAAGCTGGACACTTCCCATTCTAAAATACACAAGACATGAGCAATTCCAGGGATTAAATAGGAGACAGGGAAAAGGCACAAGCACATTCTGAGCCCTTTCCAAGTGCTGCCATCCTCCACTTGATTAACACTAGTTCCTGCAGCTGCTGGTTTTCCTCTCTGGCCTCCCCACACTTCACTCACTGGACCCTCCCAGCCAGGCATTTCAGAGGCAAATGAAGTTCCTGATCTGAGTTCTACACAAACTGAGCACTAACTTTGCAGGGAGGAAAGTGCTTGCTCCCTCCACCTCCCACAATATAGCCAGTAGGATATATATTCTCTTTCCCCAGTCTTTAGCATACAAACATGTTTTTATTTTCTGTAAGTGTTCCCAAAATAAGCACCTCTGGGGACAGCCTGAGAGTCTAATGTCTCATTTCCGTCCCTGAGGTACTTTGAAATTGTCTTATCACAGAAGGCAAATCACAGGGCATTCATTTTCCCATGCTCTTGATGTCTTTTTGGTGACTTCACTTTCTAAGAGCTATTTTTAGTGGTTAAATACTGGCTGCCAAAGACTGAAACTCTCTCTCTGTCTGTTTGAAGTCTGAAAATAAAAGAATCTCAATGTATTGACAAAGTGTTCAGCCTTAGTCTATTGATTTTCTCCAGCCTAAAATCACCTATTTCACTGAAGCAGACGAACTACCTGGCATCTTGAAATACAATTGTAACAGCAGCTCTGGAAAAGCTGACTTTACGAAGAGATATTCTTAAAACTCCGTTAAGTTTTTTTAAAAGCATCTTAAAATACTTCCAAACTGGAAATGATCATTAGTTTTTAAAAACATTACATTTAAATATTTAAACCACAAATGTTCCCAAGGCCAACTTAAATAATGGTCCAATTTAGCTATTTTTGAAGACAAAGGGAAAAACAGAGGGTGAGACTATTTTACGATAAAGTCAGTACATCAGTGAAACCACATTTTCAAGCTTGTGTAGCATTTGATACAATAACATTCCTACACTATTTCTAATCTCTGATAGACAACAAAAGACTTCATCTCTCTTTAACAAATGTAGTTACTTTTTTATATAATAGAAAGAATGCCAAATTTTGTTTTAGAGAGGAAAAATGTCTGGACAGAATTATTTGTCAACCAAACTACAAAAGCATATCATTCAGTTCTGAGTTTTGCCATAGCCAGCTCCCACAACACTAACTTGGACCGTCATCTGTTACTTTTTTTTCCTTTACAGCTTTAACATATTCAATAACAATTTCCAGAGCAAAGATACATCTCTTTCAAAAGTGGCTGTAAATTTTTAAGTTCACAGTTGAATTAATACAGCTATACAATATTAAACAGAGTATAAACCCTATAAGATATAAAATTGAATGAGTTTTTAACCTTTAAAAAAGATCTCTGTTTCATTTTAAAATAATCTGCTTCCTACAGAAAGACTTATTTTTGATGCTACTAACACTTAGATGTTTGTACAGTTGTCTCTAATCTCTATGTATCAGATTATTACTAGTCACAGTCAGTTACGCTCGGATCCTTGGCACCACCTGAGTATGACTTTACGTAAAATATTATCAATAATTAGAGGCCACTAGTAATTGTAATCAAAGAAGTTATAACCAGAACTACTCTGTAATAGTGTCTGGTCACTACAACCCTAGAAACAATGAACCCTCCTCAGCTTCTGTCTGGCAGAGTGGGTGACCATCTGACATTCCCTCACCTGTGACAACTCTAGCTTCTATCTCAGTTGCATAATTGGACTTAATTTTTGTTCTCTTTTATAAAATTAATCTGAGTTTTGTGGCGAAGCTCACTTTTCTTAATGGTGTCTGTCTTAATTTCATTTCCTGTTGCTGCAATAAAATACCCTGACAAAGTCAACTGGGGGGAGAAAGGTTTTAGTTTCCCTCACAGTTCCAGGTACATTCCATTATGGCAGGGAAGCCAAGGCAGCAAGAGCTTGAAGCAGCTGGTCACAGCATGTCCACAGTCAGGAAACGGAGGAGGATGGGTATAGGTTACTGCTCACTTTCCTTTCTCCATTTATACAGTTCAGGATGCCAGCCAGGAAGGGCTGCAATGTACAGTGGTGGGTCTTCCCACATCAATTAATTAATCAAGATAATACCACACAGACACATCTCCCAAAGTCAGTTAGAACTCTTTTTCTTTTCCAGCCATTTATTTTTCATCTTCTTTATATTATCAGAATGTTTTCCATGGGCTTAACCAATTTTTTTAACTTACATATAAGTATTCTACTTTAGTCTTGGAAAGACTGAATTTTTTAAACTTACGTATAAGTATCCTACTTTAGTCTTGGCAAGACTAAAACCCTTCAATTGTGCCCATCTACTGTTCTTCGGACTGACACCTTCAAGAGCACAGCTCTTTCCTCTGTATTTACAGACGAAGTTCTCTGATGTTGTTAGAACATGATGCCATATTCTTTAGCTTGCCTACCCACAGAATTCCTCTCTTTGATAGGGTTCCTCTCTTTTGCCCACAATGAGCACTCAGTAGGTACTACTGAGATACCATGCTGTGTTCCAGGATAGCTGCATATAGTAACAGATATTTTTATTTAGAAAAAGCATTAAAGAAGAATGGAGGATTAGAAACATTTGTCTGAGTGCCAGGTATACTGGTGCATGCCTTTAGCCCCAGCACTTGGGAGGCAGAGGCAGGCAGAGCTCTGTAAATTCAAGGCCAGCCTGGTCTACATAGTGAGTTCCAGGCCAGCTGGGGCTACAGGGAAACCCTGTCTGAAAAAGACCAAAAAAAACTGAAAGGAAGGAAGGAAGGAAGGAAGGAAGGAAGGAAGGAAGGAAGGAAGGAAGGAAAAGAAAGTGTCTGAGCAAGCAAACACAAATAGATTGACGTAGTAATTTCTCCACAGGAAAGAAGGACCTGGGCTGCAGTAGTGCTAAGCCATAATGCTGCTCCTATGTCAGTGACCAGCATTTAATGTAGCATCCAGCAAAGTGCTCCTATGAGAAGCACTGTGAAAGCAGGAAAAAGAAGGTCCAGTTAGGTATACAGATGGTGGGCTGAAGCTATAGGATTCAGGATGCCTAACGCTAATGCCTGAATTTTCTCCCATGAGTGGAGAGAGGTCCAGACAGTTAAATGCAAACAAGCCAGAGTAGGCATGTGTGGAGAATACACTGGAGCAGGTCAAACATGAGAGTGACACAATTATGGGCAGGGAACATGAAGCTGATACTGGCCAGCCAAAGACAACAGCTCCTCTTCCTCTCCCACCATTGCCAGGGTAGGCTATATGGGATCACTGGAAATAAGAAGTAGAACCCAGCACAGTGCCCTGATAGCACACAAGGGAACTCAGGTAGGTGGGCATTCCATACTCCTCCAAAGCCTGAGTCCCAGAAAGCTCTATGCGATACAAATTCAATGCCTACATAATCAGAGGATCTTTAGCTAGCAAATCTAAAAACCAGGAAAGCACAAAATGATATAGTGCAAGTCCTGAAGTAAGTAACTGTCGACCTAGATTTCTATACACTCTAAAGTTGTTCCTTAAAATTGATATATTATATTATTTCAAGAGAAGCACAAATTAAGGTACTTCATGACAATCAAATACTGCAGAAAAGGAATACTATACAAAGAAGAAAGGCAGCTTTAACCATGAGAACATGATAAAGAATACATTTCATGAGAGTAACAGATGAACAGAGAAGATCAAGGAAGAAATCCATCCCATCCAATGAATAGCCTGAAAGAATATGTGTCCACAAAACCAGCCCTTCAAAGAATACTTGAAGCAATACAGAGAGCAGAGAGAGAAACAACTACACCCCATGGGCTACGAAAGAAAATAAATAAAGGTATTGTCCTAGTTTGTTTCTTCATTATTGTGACAAAACACTCTGACCACTACCGACTTTGGGAAGAAAGGGTTTGTTTATCTTACATCTCCCAGGTCACAGTTCATCAGGGAGCCCAAGGTAGGAACTCAGGGCAGGAACCTGGAGGTAGGAGCTGGTGCACAGGCCATGGAGGAACACTGCTTACTGTCTTGCTACCCTGGCCCCTGCTCAGCCTGCTTTCTTATGCCACACAGGCCCACCTTCCCAAGGGTGGTACCACCCACAGTGGGCTGGGGGCTGGGCCCTCCCACATCACTCAACAATCAATAAGATGTTCCACGGACATGGCCACAGGCCAGTCCAGTGAAGGAAATTCCCCAATTGAGGCTCCTTCAAACCAGGTGTGTCAAGTTGACACTAAAGCTAGCCAGTACAGGTATAATTGAGGAAACACTGTTGTACCCCATCCACTGGACCCCAAAAAGACCACCGAGGACCCAACACACCAAAATGCAAAAGCAAAGGTTTATGGTTTATTCGGGCTTAAGCTCGGCCTCTCAGACCTCACCAACTCAACGGATCTGTGCTGAGAGCCCAGAGTAAGGGAGAGTGGAGAATTTTATAAGTTTTAGACAAAGGAGGGGGGAGATACTGAAGATACATTTTGGTTGGTTCAAGGAGCCCGCGCACGCCAACATAATTTTAAACTGATTGGATGTATAAGATGCAGCCCTGGAAGTTTCTTATTGGTAGGTGCTATTCTCAGGGCTGTGGAATGTGCTGACTGTTACCTGTGGGGCCAGGAGTCTCCATTTTTACCTTAAAGGGCAG
>NW_008336314.1:2031147-2033143 GCF_000622305.1 Nannospalax galili
GAGTGGTCCCTATAAAAACAGCATTCTTCTCTTAGGGCGGCACATAGACCACCCTGCTGTAAGAACAGGAGGTCTAATCCCCTACGATTTTGCAGGGCTAGCTCAGCCAGCGAGCTCAGGGAGTCTTATAGGTGAGTAGTTGACTCCTTGACTTGTCGGAGATCTGAATCTAAGCTGGCTCTGAGCTGGGAATAATGCTGGTCTTGTCTTGCCAGGGCTTTGGCTCCTGTCCCTATCCCAGCAGCAATCCCTGTCCCAATGAGGAGACTTAAGGTTACTGTAGTTATTGGCTCCCTTTTAAGTCTAGTGAGGCTGGTAGTTCTCGGGCGTTTTAGATTAGTATAGAGGGTTAAGAAATCTTCATGAGTGTGGTAGGTGATTCTAGGCAGGAGTCTGATAATAACAGAGAAACCAGATATTCTCTGTAGGACTTCCCAATTTACACAGGCTGTTAGTCCCATGGTGCAGGCCCACCAGATGTGATTGTGAGGCAGGAGGAACTTCCCCCTCCCCATGACATTAAGGGTGAGGGCAGTGTTGCAGAGGCTTGTATAGGCCGGTGGGACCTGGCCAACACAGGTCCCAATGCCAGTTACCTGAGATAGGGTAAGAAAAACATTTGATAACCATCTGCATTCTGCGTAATCCACGAGGGAGAACGTTCCTTGTACAGCAATTCCCTCATAATATGGGGGGGGGCAACACCATAGCAGAGCCAGCAAGACCGGGTAGCGTTCGGGTTGGTTGCATTGAGGAAGCAATAAGATGAATTTAGCATCTGCAAAAGAATTTCCTGGGTTGGGGTAGTGGCAGGAGGGGGAGGAATAGGATCTGCCCTTGAGGACTCAAGAGCCTGAGTTGTTGGCGCAGGAGTATAGGTTTGGGCAGTAGGAGGTCCGGGAGGGGGTTTAGCTGGAAAAGATTTATGAGAATCATCTGGGGGGGGATTTAGGACTCGGTTGGGTCCCAGTGAATGGACGACTAGTCGGAGGGGGAGTTGAATGGTAAAGAGGGCCCCAGGGTCCCTCCCTGCAGTGGATAGGCATAGGCCCCATATGTGTCCTACATCACACCCCATAGACTGTTTTCCTTTCTCAGCAAACAAAATTATGAGAGGGTTGCACCATAGTTGGGCGCAGGGCCCCCCCATACCTCCTCCAGTGGTCCCTCTCCATCCCAGGGTGGTAGATCCGGGGACCCATTGTAGGGTGAGTAGATCCCCAGTTGATGACCCTTTCCACCAGTATATGCCAGTGGTCTCACAGCCCCAGTCGGAGCAATAATAATCCCCAAGCCCCCCACATTTGTTCTTAACTTGTCTGCTGCGTCTGTGGCCTGGACAAACGTAGATGGCGAGGCTTCGCGTGCGTGATCTGGGGCCGGGGTCTCGGCAGCTGAAGGGAGGAAAGGGGGTCTACTCATGAGGTTCCCATTCTCCTTCAAAGATGTCACAGAGGTCAACCCAAAGGTCAGGGTACCAAGTGTTGGGAGAGGCTGTCTTGAAGGTAGAGTTGATGACCGTCCCTGTGGCGGGGTTGGTGATTACCCAAGTTAAGTTTTGGGGCATATGGGGATTTATGTTACTTGCAGGAAAGGTGCCATCAGCTGATAAGCAGTTCAATGTCAACAATAGACAGGTTAGCAGGAAGGGTCTCATCGGATGTGGAGCCTGAATGGATTCGAAGGGTGTGGGGATGCCTTTCAGGTGTCTCCCTTGTAGTCCTCTGGGACTGCAAATGGGTCGGCAGCTTATGCGTGGGAGTAGTGTACCCAAGCCGCAACTCTGTCCACTTTGATTGTGGTGGGAGTCGTCAAGAGGATCACGAAGGGGCCCTTCCATCTTGGCTCGAGATTTTTCCGTTGGTGTCTACGGATGAAAACCCAGTCACCCAGTTTAAACCTGTGGGGTTGTGGGGGGACAGCAGCTTCATATATGGCTCTGAATTGTGGCCAGACCCGTTGGGGGGCTAGCTGCAACTGCTGGAGGGAGGCCAGT
>NW_008336314.1:2033857-2036346 GCF_000622305.1 Nannospalax galili
TGAGTTAATCGGGCATTGCTCAACCATCGATCGGGGGGTTGCTTGAGCACCCCTTCAAGGGCATGAGGGGTTGCCACAAGCAGGTCCTGTCCCAGGGTTAACTTGTTAGCATCCTTAACCAGCAGGGCCACTGCTGCTATAATTCGCAGGCAGGGGGACCATCCAGCTGCTACAGGGTCTAATTTCTTTGATAGGTATGCAGTAGGTCTCTTCCAGGGGCCTACTCTCTGGGTGAGGACCCCTTTTGCAATACCTTTACTTTCATCCACATATAGACAGAAAGGTCTACTTATGTCTGGTAGTCCTAGGGCAGGGGCCTCTAAGAGCTTGCGTTTTAGGGTTCCAAAGGCCTCTTGCCTTTCCTACATTCAGTTGAAGTCCTATCCTTCTTTGGTAGCCTCATATAGGGGTTTTGCAATTTTGGCAAACCCCAAAATCCAGAGGCGGCAGAACCCCGCGGTGCCCAGGAATTCCCTCACCTGTTTTCTGGAGGTCAGTGCAGGTATCTTTAGCACAGTCTCTTTGTGGGCCTTAGTCAACCACCGCTGCCCCTCCTTGAGGATGTACCCTAGGTAAGTCACTTCTTGCAGACATATCTGAGCTTTTTTTTGCTGAAGCTCGGTATCCCAAGTCCCCAAGTATGTGGAGTAAGTCCTCTGTCCCCTCCAGGCAGGACTTCTGGTCCGGTGCCATGATCAATAAGTCATCTACATATTGTAACAGGATTATGTCGGGGTGTTGGGCTCTGTATTCACCCAGATCTTCATGAGGGCCTCATCAAATATAGTTGGAGAATTTTTAAACCCTGAGGCAATCGTGTCCAGGTCAGCTGGCCATCAATTCCTGCCTCTGGATCATGCCATTCAAAGGCAAAGTAGGGCTGACTGCTGGGAGCTAGTGGCAGGCTGAAGAAGGCATCCTTGAGGTGCAGAACTGTATACCATTGCCAATCTGGTGGCAGGGTACTGAGTAACATATAAGGCTTGGGGACAGTGGGATGAATGTCAATGACTCTCTTGTTCACCTCCCTTAAATCTTGTACCAGTCTATAGTCCCTGGATTGGGGCTTTTTGACAGGCAGGAGTGGGGTGTTCCAGGCAGACTGGGTCATTCTCAGCACCCCCAGTTCCATTAATCTTCTGATATGTGGAGTAATTCCACATTTTGCCTCTAGGGGCATAGGATACTGGCACACTTTAACAGGGTCCGCCCCTGCTTTGAGTTCAACATATACAGGAGGCCTGTGTCCCGCCAGACCCATACCCCGTTTCTGCCCAGGCTCGGGGAAATTTTTGGAGCCAATCTGATATATCAGGGTTAGGTTGAATCGGCTCTTGATGGAGTCTATATTCCTCAGTCAGGTCATTGGTGACTAGAACCCGAACTGGTGCCCTGTTGTGAAGCAGGGTGGCTCCTTTAGCTGTGAAGTGGATCTGTGCCCTCATTTTTGACAATAAATCTCTGCCCAGAAGTGGGTAGGGACATTCTGGGATTACTAGAAATGAGTGGGATACCGATGTATCCTAGATAAGTCATTTCTTGTAGACATATCTGAGCTTTTTTTGCTGAGGCCCGGTATCCCAAGTCCCCAAGTATATGGAGTAAGTCCTCTGTCCCCTCTAGGCAGGACTTCTGGTCCGGTGCCGCAATCAATAAGTCATCTACATATTGTAACAGGCTTATGTCGGGGTGTTGGGCTCTGTACTCACCTAGATCTTCATGCAGGGCCTCATCGAATATAGTGGAGCCAGTAATACCTTATCTGATCGCTTATTCTTCTTGGGGCAGTCCTTCACCCAGTGCCCTTCCTCCTTGCAGTATGCACACTGGTTTTTCCCTACTTTATTTCATGGTCTGGATCCCGCCAATGAGCTCCTTCCATACTGGGGGTTGGTTGCCAATAATATCTCTCTGAGGTCCTTCTTGTGGAAGGCCTGTTGTCTCTCCAGGACCCTGGTCAGGCTTGCTTCCTGTCTTTTTTCTTTTCTTTCCTCTCTTCATCCTGCTGTCTCCCTTCTATTATAAACCTTTTCTGCCACTGCTATTAAGTCCCTAAGGTTCTTTTCTCCTAGTCTATCTAAAGACGGTAACTTTCTCTTGATGACAGGGGCTGCCTCGTTAACGAAAGCAAACATCACAGTTTGAGCTGATTCCTCTGCTTCTGGGTCATACAGAGTGAACCGCTGGAAGGCATCTTGTAACCTCTCCAAGTATGAGGCTGGGCTCTCTTTGGGTCCCTGTCTGACATCATAGACCTTAGACATATTGGCGGGTTTTTGAGCTGCCATTGAGTCTGGCAGTAGACCAGGAGCCTCTCCTTACCTTCTGCCATGTTGTAGTCCCAGTTGGGATGGCTAGAGGGAAAGCTCGCATTAATGGTGCCTGGGTCTGTGGTAGGGTCCCTGGTGGGGCCGGGAACCAATTTCCGGGCTGCCTCCAGGATCCTGTTTCACTCCTCAGTAGTGAACAGGACACTCAGGAGCTGGTGG
>NW_008336314.1:2037867-2038475 GCF_000622305.1 Nannospalax galili
GAAGATGGGGTGTTGCCCATAGTATTTATCAGTCCCATCCATTTCGTCAACAAAGAAATTAGAACAAAGATCACAAGACACAAGAACGACACAGACAGACAGAGAGCCCAAATTAAACTACCACAGCTTTCAGATGGCCTGGACTCTCAGCCATGTGGATTCCCTGGCTCGATTGTGCCAAAGACCGTATGGATAGGACTCGCATGTCCCAACAGGGTCGCGAGGTCCTCTGAGATTTCAGATGGACTAGTGTCCTGGTGGGGTGTCTGGTGGGGAACACCCACTCCAACGAGGATGGGGACGTCTCCTGAATCCTCCAGGTCGCCTTGCTAGCATTCCAGTGACAAAAAACTGAGATCAGATGGCCTCAACCAAAGGGAAAGTATAGAAAAGACAAGCAGACAAAAAGACAGGCGGACAAACACAGTTTTACAAAAACTTACCCTGCCAGTTGATCACAAAGCTTTTGAGGTCGGTTCTTCTTGGAGGTGTTTGGGGGGATCCCGGATGAGCCCCCAAATGTTGTACCCCATCCACTGGACCCCAAAAAGACCACCGAGGACCCAACACACCAAAATGCAAAAGCAAAGGTTTATGGTTTATTCAGG
>NW_008336314.1:2038664-2051569 GCF_000622305.1 Nannospalax galili
CTGTGGAATGTGCTGACTGTTACCTGTGGGGCCAGGAGTCTCTGTTTTTACCTTATAGGGCAGTTTTTATGCTCGGGCTTGCTTAATCTAGTTTCCTAGAAGGGGGGTGGGGAATAGCAGGCGGAGGTCAGGGCATGCCAGGGTATGTCTAGGCATGTCTAAAGCAGCAGCCAAGCATTTTACAGAAGCTAAAAGAGCAATTAGTGGGGGCCTGGAGGGATTGGGGGGTAGCGGGTGAATGAAAAGGGTCTCGGGGTTCTACAATACAAAATTAGAAAACACAAACAGCAATCAAAATGACAGCAACCAATACACACCTTTTAGTAATAACCTTAAATATCAATGGACTGAACTCCCAGGCCAAAAGACACAGGCTAAGTGAATGGATTAACAAACAAAATCCAGGGCTGGAGAGATGGCTCAACGATTAAAAACACTGGTTGTTCTTGCAGAAGACCCAGGTTCAAATCCCAGCACCCACATGGCAGTTAACAACTGTCTGTAACTCCAGTCCCAGGGGATCTGACGGCCTCTTCTGACCTCCATGGGCATTGAACAACACGGTGCACTTACCTACATGCAGGCAATACACACATAAAAATAATAAATAAAAAAAAAATTTTGGTCTTCTTGTAAAGAAACAAAATCCATCTCTTTGCTGTGCAAGAAACCCATCTCACCTTCAAGGACAAGCACTATCTTAAGGTAAAAGGATGGAAAAGCATATTCCAAGCAAAGAAACACTAAGAAACAACCAGGGGTTGCAATTCTAATGCCTGACAAAATAGACTTCAAAGTAAAACTAATCAGAAGAGATAAGGAGGGTCACTTCATTCTGATCAAAGGAAAAATTAACAAAGATATTACAATCATTAATATATATGCATCAAACTCTAGTGCACCCAAATTCATAAAAACAACTCTACAGGATTTTAAACACAGATTAACCCCAACTCAGTAATAGTGTGGGACTTCAATACCCCATTGTCTGCATTAGACAGGTCAACTGGACAAAGAATAAACAGAGAAACATCTGAATTAAATAATACCATACATCAAGTGGACCTAACAGACATCTTTTGAATAATCTACCCAAACACCAAAGAATACACTTTCTACTCAGCACCCCAGGGAACTTTTCAAAAATTGACCACATACTGGGCCACAAAACAAACCTCAACAAATACAAAAAAATTGAAATAATTCCGTGCATTCTATCAGACCATAGTGCAATAAAGTTCAAAATCAACACCGGACAAAGCCCTAGTCACTACACAAACTCATGGCAATTAAACAACACACTCCTAAACAATGAATGGGTCAAAGGAGAAATTAAAGAAATAATAATTCCTGGAATTCAACAAAAAGGACAATACAACACAATACAACCTCTGGGACACTTTAAAAGCAGTCCTAAGAGGGAAGTTTATAACTCTAAGTGCCTACATTAAAAACTTAGAAAAAGCACAAATAAATGACTTAACACTGCAACTCAAGATGCTGGAAAGGCAAGAAAAAATGAAACCCAAACCCAGCAGAAGAGAAGAAATAACAAAAATCACAGTAGAAATTAATTAAATAGAAACAAAATAATACAAAGAATCAATGAATTTAATAGCTGGTTCTCTGAAAAGCTAAACAAGATAGACAGACCCTTCGCCCAGTTAACCAAAAGAAAGAAAGAGCAAATCCAAATCAACAAAATCAGAAATGAAAAGGGGAAACATCACAAAAGACACCCAAAAGATCCAGACCATTATAAGGGAACATTTTTAAAACCTATACACTACTAAATTTGAAAATATAAAAGAAATAGATGGATACCTAAAATCATGGGAACCACCAAAGTTAAACCAAGAAGATGTCAACAGTTTAAACAGACCCAAAACACATAAGGAAATTGAAAAAGAAATACAAAACTCTCGGAACTGAAAAAAAAGCCCAGGAGCAGAAGGATTTACAGCAGAATTTTACCAGACATTTAAAGAAGACCTCCAACCAGTACTACTTAAATTATTCAAAACGATAGAAACAGAGAACTCCCAAATTCCTTCTATGAAGCCAGCATCACTCTAATACCCAAACAGGGTAAAGACACAAGCAAGAAAGAAAACTATAGACCCATATCCTTAATGAATATAGATGTAAAAATTCTCAACAAAATACTTGAAAACCACATACAGATGTACATCAGAAAGATCATTCACCATGATCAAGAAGGCTTTATTCCAGAAAAGCAGGGATGGTTCAATATATGCAAGCCAATAAACATCATTAATCATATATAATGGACTCAAAAACAAAAACCACATTGTCATCTCAATAGATGCAGAAAAAGCTTTTGATAAAATTCAGCATGCATTTATGTTCAAAGTCCTAGAGGGAATTGGACTGGAGAGAACATACCTCAACATAATTAAAGCCATATACAACACACCCACAGCCAACATCATTCTAAATGGTGAAAAACTGGAAGCATTTCCATTAAAATTAGGATCCAGACAAGAATGTCCACTATCTCCACTCCTTTTCAACATAGTGCTTGAAACTCTTGCTAGAGTAATAAGACAGGAGAAGGAAATTGAGTGCTAATTAGAAAAGAAGAGGTCAAACTACCACTTTTTGCAAATGATATATTATTATACCTAAGAGATCCCAAAAGTTCCACCAGAAAACTCATAGAAATGATCAACACTTTCAGGATAGTGGCAGGTTACAAAATCAATCTACAAAAATCAGTAGCCTTTCTGTATACCAATAACAAGCAATCGGAGAAAGAGTACAGGAAAATGCTTCCATTCACAATAGCTGAATGAAATAACTACTCTACTGCATGAAATAACTACCATCTGCATGACTTCAGCTGGGCCTGATCACTAAACATCATCACAACTAGGTTTGTTGATGGTTGTGCTTCTTCATTAAAGGAGAGCCAAGCAGGGTCACTGGACCCTCACCAGAATATCCAGCCATTCTTCCCAGCCAGCTGTATGTAATTTGGCCCTAATCACACATGGTCTCCTGGATTTGGGGAGGGCTAAAATACAATCTGGGGAAAGCATGACCCATGCTGGGTAAAGGCTTTCCAGTGTATATACCCTTGAGTCATGCATACACCTCAGAAACCCCTCAGTTAGCTCAGTAAGTAAGCTCAGAAAATTCATTGGTTCCCCAGTAAAACTTTAATCAAACATTGGATTGACACTAGAACTTTAAAAGAGAATAAGCACTGCTTAGTATCCCCAGGAAAAGAATTCTCACAAGGGATGGAAATTTTATTTGTTAATGCTATTATGTCTTATAATTATTAAAAAAAGAAAATGAGAATGTAAAAGATGTTAAAAGGATATGGGAATGGAGATATTTTACAAAATAGACAGAAGAAAAGACAAAGCCTTCAAAGTGTTGAAGGTCTGTATAGGTCTGTTATGATACATAAAGGATGAGACAAAAATAATATACACATAATCTTAAAATTTCTAAGTGATAGTTACTCAACTAGTTTAAGGAACAAAATATATGTCTAGTCAAGGTTTATCTGAGAACATTTCTCAAAATGTGCTGGAACTGTGGTGAGTCACCTGTCCTCTTGTTCAGGGAGGACACAGAGACCCCATGAGATGGACTTGAACCAGTGTCCAGTCTACAAAGAGGAGGGTCAACTCAGAGGAAATATCTCATCCATGCTTCCAGGTGAAGCCAGACATGTTTAAGCAGGACCTTTGACTTATCTTCACATAGATGGAACTGGTAAAAGAAAGGAGCCAGGAGCTCCTCCAAAGCCCATGTGACCCCTGAGGAGCAGATCTCAAATGACCTCAAGTGTAAAAATAAATTGATTTATTTGGGCCAACTGTATGGTCTTAAACACCCAAATGGAAAGTATAACCAAACAGAAAAGTCATCAGCATATTTCCTTAAGTGTTCAAAGAATTACACTTCCCAGACATTAGGCTAAAGTCCATATAAAAAGTGATTTAGACAATTATTTCTCATTGATGATTTTATTCCTAATCAGAAAGTGCCGCTCAGATGTAAGACTTCAAATTTTGTCTCCAATACTGTAGTGCCCACCTGTAGCTAAGGGAGACAGCCTGCTATTGTTCTAAAATAATGGATATATTTGTTTTCTCCCCTTATCTAGAAGCCTTTGAGAGGGAACTGACACTTATGTTAACCACTCCACAGCTATCAAAATACTTGAAAGCAAATCTTGAATCCGTCACTCTCGAGTCCAGCCTTGGCAGACAAAAGAAAAATGAGGAGGAACACAATAGAGGGATGCTTTTGGAATCCCTTGTCAAAAAATTCCAGTGGACTCTCATATGAACATTTAAAACTTGCCCTGTTCTGACTTTCTTCTAGTTTCCTTTCTGGAACTCGGAATGCTGATTACTCTTGCCTTTACTTCTCCTTCACATCTCCTATTCACCAGTCAAGGGCTTTCTTTTCCCCCTACAAATAAGAGTTATGCAATTTGGGAGTCTTTTAGGTAGACCAACTGAAAGGGTACCCCAAGTGCCTCACCCTGTTTCCCTGTTCAGCATGGAAGAAGCCAGAGTAGTCTGAGTTCCTGTTGGGGAACCTACTGTTAAGATCAACTCCTTTCTTAGCAGGGGCCTCCTGCTCTCTGCCTGACTTATCTGGAAAGTGCTGCCAAGCATGGATGTCTGACCTTATTTGGAACATGACCTTTGGCATAGTTACCTGTAATAAAACTGCCCCCTGGTTTTTTCTATATGATAATTAGGCATTGCCCTATGGCTGGATGATAGGATCCCCCTACCACATGTAAATAAAGCATACTGTGAGCTCCTATCAGCTGAAGCTTTGGCTGCTGCCTCCACACTATATTTTTCCCTGACCCCCACTGAATAAATGGAGCTGTATCACTGAATCTGACTCCCCGGAAGGTTTTTTTCCATCCATGCTCACTGGCCATCCTGACCCCGCTCATCGTTTCTGCTCCCTTTGTTTGTGTGGGTCATTAGCCAATGGCCCACAAGGGGAGGGAGAGACCCACATGTCCTGATTCCCTATTGGCAAGTTGGGTAATCTCTTCAGAGGATGGTGTGATAAGAACAGGAGGTAGGAATTGGCTAGGCAGTTAGGGTAAAAAGACCCCATAGAAAAGTAGCCAGTTTCTTGGCTAAAAGTCAAAATGTCCTTGGGCCTCTTAGCAACATACTCTGTTCCAAAGGCCAAAAATGTTGAAGGTATTTGGGAGCTTTAATCTAATCCTTAAAAGATTTTAGGGTTACCTTTTCAGAAGGGGGAATGTTAGAGTAGCCAAACACCCCATAAAAAATAATAGAAGAAAGAGTACATGAAGTTATCAGAAAAAAGTGATGGGGAGATATGGGAGGAGTTGGAAGGGAGGGAGTGGGCATGGATTTGATCAAAACACCTTATATGCATGTATGAAATTCTCAGTAAATTATAAAATAAAAAATAAAATAAAATTGCATGATTAATATGTTAAAGGTTCTAATGGAAAAAGCAGGCTTCATATAGAACTAAAGTGCGGCCGCTCCTCCATTCTCACCCATGCTGCTCCTTCGTTCTCATGGACACCTTGGCTGCTCCTCTGCTTACCCTGAGCTGAGGCTGCTCTTCTGCTCGTCTGGCGCTGAGGCAGCGCTTCTGCTTGCCCTGTGCTGCCTCCAATCATCGCTACTTCTGCCCAGTCCCAGACCCCAGGGCTGGTGAGGAGACTGTGTCAGTGGAGCCGCATTCAGACACAGGAGACCAGGTTCAGTGACACAGATCCACTTTATTACAGGAAGGCACAAGCTTATATAGGGGTAGCGGCCCAATAATGGCACAGCGAACAGGATACCTTATTAGCATAACAGGCTTAGCATCCTATCACAGTATAGTGGACCAGATGCCTCATTAGCATAATTGGTTTCAGATTACAGAGCCTGGGTTCCTAGAAACCACTTGACCCTGATTGTTGCAATATCTAAGTGTTGCAATTTGGAATTCCAAGGGTGGTGATTAGGGAGTGGCCAGCTCTAGGCATCAGTCTCATGATCTGCCAATGGGAGCAAATGTCACAAGGCATTCCTTGTGGCTCCAACAGTCGGGCCATTGCCTCAGGCCTGCTGTATGGCTGTCATTAAGACTTTCATCCTAGGCTCAAGCCTGTCTCCCACACTAAAGGGTGGTGTAAGCAGAATAATGAAAACTCTAAAGAACTAAAATAAAATATCAGAAATCCAAAACACTTGTAGTAGAAATAAAAATGCTTTTCATGATCTTATCACCAGGCTAGACACCATCAAGGAGAGGATTTTTGAGCTTCAAGATATGTCAGAAGAAATTTCCCCATCTGAAATAGAAAAAGAAAAAAAATGATGAGACAAAAGAGGGGCTGGTGAGAGGGCTCTGCAGGTAAAGGCACCTGCCACCAAGTCTGGCCCACCTGAGTTCAGTCCCCAAGAACTACAGGATAGAAGGAGAGAACTGACTCCCTCAATTTGTCTTTTGACTTCCACACATGTGCCCTGGCACATTTGTGCACACATGCATACACACACACACACACACACACACACTCAACTGATATAATAAAAAATTTAAAGGAGAGAATATAAAGACTATGAACAAGTTCAAAGTGTGTAAGACAATACCAAAAGAAGGAAGAAAGAATGGAGTAATAATGACACTAACTCTCCAAACCAAACCATAGAACTATAAATTCTGAGACTATCAGTCAGGATAAATACAAAGAGTCTCCATGTAGGTGTCTCATACTCCCACTGCAGTCAACCAAAGGCAGAGAGAAAAATCCTGAAATAAAAAGAAGTGAAGGAAGACCTCTTCTTTGACTATTATTATTACCTATACACATATATATGTATGTGTATATATGTATATACATAATCTACTGAGTTCATTTAGTGGTGCTTGTGTGTATGTGTGTTTAGGGCTGACTACTTGAGACTGGAGCTCATCCCTGGAGAAAATTTGTTCTCCCTCACTTAGCAGCCATTGATTGCCTTGGCTTTTCATCCAGTGGTTAGACCTTGTGAAATTTCCCTTATCCACATTGGCATGTCACCTGGTGTTGTCATTATGCAAATCATCTTAAGCTATCATACTGCGGAGATTTCATGGGTGCAGCTTTCCCCATCATATCTAGAGTGCATTAACTAGTAGCAGATGTCTTGTCTCTCTGACTCTCACAATCTTTCTGCCCCCTCTTCCATGATGTTTCCTAAGCCTTAGGTGTAGAGGTTGCATTGTAGATGTCACTTAGAGATGAGTGCCTCACAGTCACTTGTTCTCTGCATTTTGACCAGTTTTGGAACTTTTTAATAGTCTCCATCTGTTGCAAAAAGAAGGTTCTTTGATGAGTGGTGAGAACTACACTTATCTGTGAATATGATACATATTTAGAATATATTAAGAAATTATATTGGTCTAGAAAAGTGACAGTAGTAAGTTCTCTAGGATCAATGACCTCTCCAACCACATGTACTTGACTATGTTTGCAGTACTATGCATGGATTCCCACCTATTGTGCAAGCCTTAATCCAATTAGACAGCTATTGATTACCTCCAAAATAAAAGTGCCACTATTGTGCTGACAGAAATAATTTGCTGGGTCAGTCATTGCTGTGACTGGTAAGCTTTACAGCTGGTTAGGACTATTCCTTTTCTCCCTTGGTAGCTTGCATAGCATATTCTAGTACTATGAGAGCTAGTCCTCAGGGAGGAGGTTTCCAGAGCAGTTACAGCTGGATTTCTTCAAGTTCTATGTCTGAAGTGTGTAGTGTCTTCAGCAATAGGGTCTTATTATCAAGTTCTGGGAGGCAACAAATGGCTATGGCAATAGCCTATACTGTTTGGGAAGTTCCTTGGACTACCCTGACCAACAACTCAAATTAAGGTTTCCCTTACCTGGCACTGAGATTTTTGTTAGTTTTGGCTATACACATACACACACACGCACGCACTCATGCATGCACACATGCACACATGCATGTGTGGACAATATGTGTATTTTTAAGTAAGCATCTAAAATAATGTTTCCATATGGCTTTTTTCAGATATCCTTAATATTATTCATTACTATTAAATCCTTCCTCCCCCTCCTTCTGTAATGCCCTTCACACATCTCCCCCATTTCCTCCTTGACAGCCTGTGTCCTACTATCCCCTTTCTACCCTGGTTCCTTTCTGCTCACCTGGTTTGCACAGTTGCTTCAGGTTACATACTCATATCTAAAGATCTGGAGTGGGATCCAGAAATTATAGAGAACACGTGGTGTTTGTCTTTCTGGGTCTGGGTTACCTCAGTATATTATTTTCTTCTTCCATTCACTTACCTGAAAATTTCGTGTGATAGACTTGATATCCTACTATAGAGATACTTTCTCAGCCATGTTAATTGATGCTCTTTTCACAATAGCTAGGGAATGGAAAAACTTAAATGTCCTTTAACTGATGGATGGTTAATGAAAATGTGGTACATATACATAAGAATGGTCTATTCAGCTTTAAAGAAAATGAAATAATGAAATTTTCAGGTAAGTGAATGGAGTGGTTTAGCTGGGTCATATGGTAGATCTACTTTTAATTTTTCTGACAATTCTCTACATTGATTTCTATAATGACTGCACCAGTTTTTGATCCCACCAGCAGTGAATGAGGGTTCCTCTTTCCCTACATCCTTGTCACACTTTTTTTTTCTTGATCATAGTCATTCTGACTGGGGTGAAATGAAATCTAAGGATTTGAGCAGAACATTTTTTAATGTGTATGAGTGTATTACCTGCATGTAGGTAGGTGCATCTGTGGTGCCCACCAGTATAAACCTGCTTCTTTCACAGAGAAGGTTTGACACAGCAGAATGGAGGATTCCTTTTAAAACAGTTTTATTTTTTTATTATTCAGACTCTAATAATTTGTTTTAGGGCTATAAATAATTACTTCCTGATTAATTTTAGTTTTGATATGTATCTTGGGACTAATCAGTTGTTACTTGACTCTATAGAGAGTACCTAAGTGGGGTGTAATGAAAGAGTCTTTTAATAAATAAATATAAAAAATCAGTTGGAGGACATTGGAGAGATGGCTCAGCAGAGGACCCAGGTTCAGTTCCCAGCACCACATGGCAGGTAACAACTCTCCAGTTCCAGGAGAACCAACACTCTCTTCTGACCTACACAAGCATTGCATGACACAGGTATGCTTACATACATGCAAACAGTACACTCATACACATAAAATAAAAGTAGTAAATAAATAAAATTTTAAAAATAATCAGGTAGAGATTAAAAGGATCTATTTGTTGCTATGCCCATAGAATGTTATATGTATAAATATCCTTTGATTTCATCCAAATCTTGGGCCTGTGTGTATAAAAGGCAATTGTGTGACATAAATTATTACTTTTAAAAAGTCCTATGCTATATCTGGGGAACTGAAATCTGGGGAAGGTTTTGGCCATGACAATGGCAGTGTGGTAACTAGCCATTTATAATCTGCTGTTTGAACTTAGAAGCTCCTTTGGTATCCTCAGGCCAATTAAAATCTGTGATGCTTTTACTCAGGACAATTAACTAGCCAACTTCTTTTGTCTACGTGATTAAACTAAATTCTACAGGGTTTCCCACAAACCCAGGGTTCTTTATACAAACTATATGGTGTAATCAGGGGGCCAAAAGGGTCACTGAAGAGACAGACCTGGAATGGCCAGGGGCCCTGGGGTTTACCTGCACTCTTGCTCCGGGCCATGCATCGCTTGACTTTGATGTTCTAGATGGAATTTTGTCTTTCAATTATTGAAGCCTATGAAATCTTTTTTTAAAAAAAATAGGTATTTTCACTGACAGGCAATTAATGGTCCACTGCCTGCCTTGTGTTCTCAAGATAGTCAAGTGGCTGAAAATTTTCTATTAGCATACTGTAATAATCATGCTGGTGTATGTAAAATGCCAATTTTGGAGCTTTGTCAGAAACTTCAAGGTAGAGCTTGGGAACCTGTGTTTGTAAAGCTCTGACCAGGTAGTCCTAATGATTAGCCAGCTGGGAGGTTTTATTAGCTTCCTGCCTCTTCCAAGCCTCTGTGCTTTCTCTAGAGGGGAAAGTTTCAATTAGGAGGAAAGAGCTACACAACAGTCTCAGCTCAGCAATATTTCTCAAGGAATATTTTAATCCTTAATCAAAAATATTTTATCTTTGCTGGCTTCACACCTTTAATCTCAGCACTTGGGAGGTAAAGGCAGTTGTATATCTTGAGTTCCAGGTCAGCCTGGTCTACATAGTGAGTTCCAGGTCAGCCTGGTCTACATAGTGAGTTCCAGGCCAGTCAGGCTACATGGTGGGAACCTGTTTCCTAAAAAAAAAAAAAAAAAACTTTAACTTTGGCGTCTATGCTCTAATGAAGATAATGCCCAGCTTTATAGAACATTTCTCATAAAAAATATTCAACAAGGCCAGGCATGGTGGCATACCTTTAGTCCCAGCTCTTAGGAAGCAGAGGGAGATGGATCTCTGTGAGATCAAGGCCAGCCTGGTCTTCATAGCAAGTTCCAAGTCAGCTGGGGCTACAGGGAGACCTTGTCTCAAAAAAAAATTGTTCAACAGAACTGGAAAAATGAAACTGTACATGAAATTCATGTGATTTTAGCAACAATAAATAGAATCTCATTTTTACTGGATTCTTTCCATCTATTTATCTGTAAAGCAAAAAATCCACATTCAGAAGGTGGTCCAGGCTGCCATGCTTTTGGTCTCAAAGCTTTGTCTTCTGTCATCTGTAGCTTTTGCAGCTCTGACACTCTGTAGATTGACTGGGACTGGGTTGCTCTTCTCAATAAGAAATACAGTAACAACTGTCAAACTTTCCCTAATATGCTTTGTGTTCATTGTGTAATATTTTATCTCCACAAAAACAACCTGTGATTTTTCACATTATAGTTAAATAATTTCCTCTTGTTCACAAATTATAAAGTCAATAGACAATTTTACAGTTCTTTTTTGTCTAATGATTTGTTACCTAAATATCCTCTTGTCTTGAGAAATTATATTATAATCACAAGGGTTCCCAAACCCTTTGTTTTCTAGTCCAGTGTTACTAAAGACTTGCGTTAAGGAAATGGAGGAGCCACAATTACTATCAGAGAGAAATGGAGCTGTAGACTGTGGGAAGTAAGATGGTGTACGAGGATGAAACTACACTATTTGAAAAACAAATCTGAATAAGGTACTACAAGTTTCCAATAGGAATAAATATTGTAAGAGTAAAATGATGGAAGAAAAGAGTATTTTTCTTATAGTATAACCTTGGTTCCAAAGTACAGTGTAGAACTTTATATAAATTGTTCCAAGGGCCTACATGGAGGTCCCTTACCAGTGGAGTATATGTAATCTCATCCACCTCCTTTCCCTCAAGCCCATACCTGAATCTCAGATCTTCACTTTAAATTGTTGTTTTCATGGCAAGCATCAGAGGAAACTACAAGAAGCAACACCAACAGCTCTGGGTGCACTTTGTCTCACCAATCAAGTGAAATGTATAAGCCTAATAGAGAGAAGGCAGAGATGAGCATGTGCTTAATTTGTCACTGTTTTCTTTCTCAGACTTCATGTAACAAAAGTATCAAAGGAAAAACACATATTTATAGACATCCCAATATCTGGAATGTAGAAAAAGGCCTGAGAATAAATTGAGTTAAAAACTTCACCATAGGGACTGAAGAGGCTGCTCAGTGGTTAAGAGCACTGAATACTCTTGCAGAGGACCCAGGTTCAGTTCCCAGCACCCACATGTAGGGTAATAACCATCCTTAACTCCAGTTCCAGGTGATCCAATGCCCTCTTCTGACCTTCATGGGCACTGCACAACACAGGTGCACTTACATATAGGCAAAACACTCATACACATAAAATAAAATTAAAGACATGCAACATTGAACAGCAATAAATATTTAAAACTTTAACATTATTGATATCTTTTCCATCAATAATTAATGAAATGATAAATGAAGTTTTGGAGTTAATAATGTGTTCTGGTTGCCATAGTATGAGTGCCGCCATCATGGCTATCACATAACATCACTGAGTTTACAGTTAAAAATGGATACACCAGCATACTATTTTACATGGATGCTTCTACCATCCATCCAAATAGGAGTAACTAATTCCAAAAGCACAAATGATGGTACAGCATAGTAATCTAATTATGAAGAAACAGGTAATGAAGCAAGCATGGAGGTGCACATCTTTAATCCCAGAACTCAAGAGGCAGAGGCAGGCAGATCTCTGTGAGATTGAAGCCAGCCTGTTCTACATAGCAAGTTTCAGGCCAGTGAGTTCAAAGCCAGCTCGGGCTACAGGGAGACCGTGTCTCAAAAAGACCAAGAAAAAAAGAAAACAGAAGCAGATATTGTGTTATCAGCAGAATTCTACCAGACATTTAAAGAATATCTATATACAATACTACTTGATTTATTCAAAAAAGTAGAAATGGAGGGAAAACTTCCAAATTCCTTCTATGAAGCCAGCATCACTCTAATACCAAAGCCAGGTAAAGATACAACCAAAAAAGAAAACTATAGACCCATATCCTTAAAGAACATAGATGCAAAAATTCTCAACAAGATACTTGAAAACTGCATACAAATACACATCAAAAAGATCAACCACCATGATCAAGTCAGCTTTATCCCAGAGATGCAGGGATGGTTCAATATACGTAAGTCAATAAACGTCATAAATCATATAAATGGGCTCAAAGACAAGAACCACATGGTTATCTCAATAGATGCAGAGAAGGCCTTTGACAAAATTCAACATGCATTTATGTTCAGAGTCCTAGAGGGAACTGGACTGGAGGGAACATACCTCAACATAATTAAAGCCATATATAACAAACCCACAGCCAACATCATT
>NW_008336314.1:2051751-2052874 GCF_000622305.1 Nannospalax galili
AAGACAAGAGCAGGAAATTAAAGGAGTAACAATTGGTAAAGAAGAGCTCAAATTATCCCTTTTTGCAGATGATATGATAATATATCTAAGGGACGCCAAAAATTCCACGCGCAAACTCCTAGAAATTATTAACACATTCAGTAAAGTGGCAGGTTACAAAATTAACCTACAAAAGTCTATAGCCTTTCTATATACCAATGACAAGCAGTCAGAGAAAGAGCACAGGGAAACCCTCCCATTCACAATAGCCACAAAAAAATAAAATATCTTCGAATAAACCTGACCAAAGACATTAAAGAGCTCTACAAGGAAAATTTTAACTCTTTAGAGAAAGAGACTGAGGAAGACATGAGAAGATGGAAGGATCTCCCATGCTCATGGTTTGGAAGAATTTATATTGTGAAAATGACCATCCTACCAAAAGTCATTTATAGATTCAATGCAATTCCAATCCAAATCCCCATGACATACTTCACAAAATTAGAACAAACCATCCTTAAATTCATATGGAAGCACAAAAGTTCCCAAATAGCCAAAGCAACCCTGAGCACAAAGAGCAACACTGAGGGGATTACTATACCAGATTTCAAAGTATAGGACAGAGGCATAGTCTTAAAAACAGCATGGTACTGATGCAAAACCAGACACATAGATCAATGGAACATCATTGAAGAGCCAAGCCTGAGTACACGCAATTTCAGCCACCTGATATCTGACAAAGGTGCCAAGAACACACAATGGAGGAAAGGCAGCATCTTCAACAAATGGTGCTGGCAAAACTGGATCTCCACCTGTACAAGAATGAAACTAGATCCTTATCTTTTGCCTTGCACAAAAGTCAACTCCAAACGGATCAAAGACCTCAATGTGTAACTGGGAACCCTGAAACTATTAGAAGAAAATATTGGCAGTAACTAACAGGATATAGGTGTACGAAGGGATTTGCTAAATCAGATGTTCCTCAAGAATTGAGGTCAGCAATCAATAAGTGGGATCTCATTAAACTAAAAAGCTTCTGTACAGCAAAAGAAACAATCAAAAAAAGTGAAGAGAAAACCCACAGAATGGGAAAAAATCTTCACCAGTGACACATCTGACAGAGGTTTAACATCCAGAATATATA
>NW_008336314.1:2052917-2054672 GCF_000622305.1 Nannospalax galili
ATTCACTGGAGGAAAGACAGCATGTTCAGAAAATGGCGCTGGAAAAACTGGATCTCCACTTGTAGAAGAATTAAAATAAACACCTGTCTTTCACCCTGTACAAAACTCAATTCCAAATGGATCAAAGACCTCAATGTAAAGCCTGAAACTCTGAAACTGTTAGAAGAAAACACTGGGAAATATAAGATATAGGTGTAGGACAGGATTTTCTAAACCGGACATCAATTGTTCAGGAACCAAGAGCAAGAATTAACAAATGGGACCTCACTAAACTAAAAAGTTTCTGTACATCAAAGGTGGCAACCAGGTAAGTGAAGAGAAAATGCACAGAATGGGAGAAAATCTTCACCAGAAACATATCCAACAGAGGTTTAACATCCAGAATATGTAATGAACTCAAAAAACAGAGAATCAAGACAAGAATCAGCCCAATTAAAAGATGGGCTAAGGAGCTGAACAGAGTTCTCAATAGAAGAAGGGAAGATGGCTATGAGACATCTTAAAAGATGTTCAACATCACTAAAAATTAGGGAAATGCAAATTAAAACTACTTTAAGATGTCATCTTACCCCAGTCAGACTGGCTAGGATCAAGAGAACAAATGATACCAAATGTTGGAGAGGCTATGGGGAAAGGGGAACACTCATCACTGCTGGTGGGGCTGCAAACTGGTTCAACCCCTATGGAAAGCAGTGTGGAGAACTCTTAAAAAACTACAAATGAACCTACCATTTGACCCAGTTATACCACTCCTTGGCATATACCCACAGAACTCATCCAATTGCAGAGACACTTGTATATCCATGTTTGTTGCTGCTCTTTTCACAATAGCTAAGAGATGGAAGCAATCCAAGTGTCCCTCAATTGACAAGTTGATAATGAAAATGTGGTTCACTTATAAAATGGAGTTTTACTCAGCAGTAAAGAAAGATGAAATCATGAAATTTGCAGGTAAATGGATGGAACTAGAAACTGTTACACTAAGTGAAGTAACACAGACTCAGAAAAAAAATAGACATATGTTCTCCCTCATATGTGAAACCTAGAACCAGACTCTGATAAATGAGTATGTAACCAGACATAACTACAGGAACCAGGATAATGGAAAGGAAGCAGGGAAGTAAAGGAAAAGAAAGAACCTGAAAGAGAAGAACAGTAGGAAACAGGCCTTAATAAGGGAGATATGGATGAAAATTGGATTAATTTAATGGAGGGGGGAGGGAAGGGTATACAAGGAACCTAGGGGATAAATGGAAAGAAGGAGCTCAAGAGAAGTAGGACCATAGGAAAATGGTATTAGTAAGGGAGAAAGGGGGGAAATGGGGGCACTTTAAGTTGGAAAATCATGATGGAGGGGTGAGACAATGTGAGGGATACATAATACCTAGCTAGTTTTGAAAACCAGAGGGAACCTACAACCTACTGACAAACTATACATAGCAGATCAAGAAATATATGTCTAGGTAAGGCTTATCTGAGAACAACTGGTCTTTGCCCAAGATTTATCTACATGACACACAGTAATTGAAAATACCAGACTGGTGGAACTAACCTTCTTCGGTGTTTAACAGACATACTTTGAGTCCTATAATAATTTGCTCAGAGGGACATAGAAGGCACTTTTCGCTCCTTGCCCCCCTAGGTCAGCTAGTTCCAGGGGACTATGAGCATCTCTCAAATTGTCCTATAATGGTGGTGGGTCACCTGTCCTCTTGATCAAGGAGGCCGAGGAGACCCCACCAGATGGACTTGAAC
>NW_008336314.1:2054903-2055521 GCF_000622305.1 Nannospalax galili
TGATAATTTTTTTCACATCTAATAATTTATATGCATAGCTAAAGGCTACATAACAAGCAACAATGACAGACAGCCGACACCTTCTTTTGAGTTGTTGGCCAGGGTGGCCAAAGGGACTCCTAGATAGTAATCCAGCATAGAACTGGAAAAATGAACAGCAGACCCCAATCTTATCAAAAGGAATATTGACAACTGATTGTTGCTAGATGAGGAACAGCTGACCCTCCTAATACACAGTCCTCTAGAGAGGCTGACTAGATTCACCAGATGGACAAGTAGTGGGGAATGGCTGGGGGTGCCGACAACACAGCAGACAGTAGCAGGGATATCAGAGTATAAGGGCTCTAGTGGAGGTAAGGAGGCTATGGGAGGGTGGCATCTGGGAAGTGGGTGTATAATTGAATAAGATGGTTTGGGGTGTTCTGTATGATATACACACACAAAAAAAAATGAACAATTTTTTAAATGTATTATATTTGAGGAGGAAGCATGGAAATTTACATCATGTTAATAAGTAGAGGTGATAAACATTACCATTAAAATCTACCCGATGACTTTATAGACATACACAGGCGCCAAGGATCCAAGTGCAACTGATTATGACTAGTAATAATCAGA
>NW_008336314.1:2055611-2072949 GCF_000622305.1 Nannospalax galili
TCTTTTTTAAAGGTTAAAAACTCATCCAATTTTTTTTTTTGGTCTTTTTGAGACAGGGCCTCTCTGTAGCCCCAGCTATCCTGGAACTCACTTTGTAGACCAGGCTGGCCTTGAACTCACAGAGATCAGCCTGCCTCTGCCTCTTCAGTGCTGGGATTAAAGGCGTGCACCACCACACCTGGCAAAACTCATCCAATCTTATGTCTTACAGGGCTTATACTGAGTTCAATAATATATAACTATATTAATTCAACTGTGAACCTAGAAACTTGCACCCACTTGTGAAAGAGATGTACTCTTGCTCTGGAGTGTGTTACTGAGTATGTTAAAGCTGTAGTGAAAAGCTTCTAATCATGTAGTTATCAAAATTTTCTAAGTATAATGATTAAAAATAATAATAATTCTTCATAGCATAAAAATTTTCTCCTTAATAATTAGTAGATGTGAAAAACATTGCCATTGAAATCTACCTGATGACTTTATATCCATGCTCAGATGCCAAGGAGTTCAGAAAGCAACTGACTGTGACTAGTAATAATCTGATATATAGAGATTAGAAATGCATGTGCAAATATCTTAATGTCAATTGCATTAAAATGAAGTTTTCCGCATGAAATTCTGTATTTTAATAATGAAATGGAAATCTTTTTTAAAGGTTAAAACCTCATTTAATTTTATATCTTATAGGGTTTATAGTGTGAACAATATTGTATAACTATATTAATTGAATTGTAAGCTTAAAAATTTACAGCCAATTTTGAAGGAGATGCATCTTAGCTAATTTTTTAAAATGAGTTACCATTTTGGAGTACTTACCAGGTGTCAAATGCTAGTGAGCGGTTTATGTGCATTACTAGTATTTCACTCTTGAGACAATTCTTTGGGATGGGTGACATTAGTTTCAATTTGCCAAAAGTGAAACTGAAGCTCTCAGATGAATTAGGCACACATAGGCATCTATAATTAAGTTCTCAGTGATAAATGAAGCCAAGTCTTTCTGCTGCAGTATTTATCTTGTTTATATACACTGACTCTATAGAATAATAGAAGGAAAATGGAGATGAGGGGGAAAGATAATGGCCACAGAAAATGGGAGGATGAAGCCCAGAAAGGTAGTAAGTGGCACTAGCACTTCGTGTGCCATGTGGCACATCTGAACACAAGGAGAGACACAGTCTTCAATCCCAAGAAGACATTCAAGCTTCCAGGTCTGGAGAGTGAAAAGAGAGGGATGGTAGTATAAGTGAGTGAAAGATGTACTTGAGTGACTGATTGCAGAATGCATGAATTTAGAGAGTTTTCTCATTTATACCCAAGAGGTGATTCTCGGGGGAAAATAGGTGTTGGAAAACTAGTGCTAGCTGGTATCTATCCTCTTTATGGGGATCATTCAAGGGTCAAGGGATCCCTGAATAAGATAGAAGTTACCTAGGTTAAGAATCAGTTTTGCCTTGTAAAGGAAAATATTGGAGCCATTTGGGTGGTACAGATAACTATGCCTTACTGTGGTTTTGACTGTTTCCTTGTCTTCTGGAATAGATTAGAGAGTGCTCACACAAAAATTTTTTAATCTACCTACATTAGCTCTCAGAATAGTTGAAATTTCTATTTGACATTGCTCCTTACTTATTCTCTGTTTCCAGTCTTGTATAGCCAAAAGTGTCACCATAAAATCTGACCATATTGGTTTCTGACCTGAGTCTGGTAGATGATTATCAAGTGAGGACATCATAATTAATGACACAGAAGAGAGACTAGCACTTCCTCCACAGACTGTCGATCTACCTTCCACCCTTATTGCTGCTTTCCTTTTCATGTGTCTCCCTAACTGATTATAAGCTGCCAAAGCATAGGGATGTTATATCCATGTAAAACACAGTTCTCACCTTTAAAAGATTAAGGGAGTTTATTTTGGAGCCAATGGAAATTTTTGATGAAATTTTTTTTGTATATTGTGGTGGTTTGAATGAAAATGTCTTCCATAGGCTCCAAGTATTTGGACACTTTGTCCCCAGATGATGGTGCTGTTTTGGGAGGTCCTAGAAAGGTGTGGCTAGAGGAAGCACGTCACTGAGGGTGGGCTTAGAGAGTTCTTAAGCCTTGCCAGATCTCCAGTTGCTCTCTTGCTTCCTGTGCCTGCTTGAAGATATAGATCTTAGCTTCTGCTTCTGCTTCAGTCATCTCTGGCCACCATACCTCCCCAGCATGATGGACTATAATTCCCCTGGAACCATAAGCTCAAATAAACTCTTCCTTCTATAAATTGCTTGGGTCAATGTTTCTATCACAGCAACAGAAAAGTGACTAATACAGTAATTGGTACCAGAGAATGGTACCAAAAACCCCATGTGGGGTTTTTGAAGAAATGTGCAAGACTTTGGAAGGTTGGGCTAGAAAAGCAGTTGACTTCTGTAAGCAGAGCTTAATAGGCCATTCTAGTAGGCACCTGGAAGGAAGTAGTACTGAGAACAATGTAGTTCCAGAGGGAAATAAGGACTTAAGCAGCACTTGAGATATTTTGGCAAAGAGTCTGTCTGGAGTCTGCTCTTGACCAAAAAGCTTGCCTGAGGCTAAGTTGAAAAGTGATGGACTAATTTCTCTGGCAGAAGAAATTTCAAGACAGGCTAATGTAGAAATGGTGGCATGGCTATTAATGGTGAATATTATGCAGATCTACAGTGAAAGAGAGCAAATGGGGCAGAAAGAAATACAATTTGGATTGAAAAAGAGCACTAGGAAGATAAATGTTGGAGCCTTCACCTGTGCTAGAGTGGATCCCTTCGATAAGGAGGTTAAAGTGACTAAGGAGGGGCCTAGAGATTCAAACTTAAACAATGGAGAGAGTGCCTCCAGGGCAAGACTGCACCCAGTTAAGCCTCCAACTTGTGAAAGGAAAATGCTGCAGGGGCCACTGAAGAGAAAAGCTTCTAAAATTGATAAAGCAGGCTGGGGTCCATCCCAAACTTGCAGTCAAATATGGCAGTGTCTTCACCTGGTGCTGGCTTTAGAGGCATGAAAGATGCAAGAGTGAAGCAGTCATCAGTTCTTCTTCTGTGGTTTCAGAGAGCTTCAGAGGCCAGGCAGCATGCAGCAGGGGTTCTCCTGCATAGAGGAGACCCTGATAGGCCATTGCGTGAAGCTGTGAAGGTGAAGCCTGGTTGGCAATGGAGACCCCAAGAAGACGTTCGTGACGCCAGAGCTGTGAGGCATCTGCCAAGAAGACCTGCATACAGGGAGTGGTACCAGCACAAAAGAGAGATGTGTGTTGCACACAGTAAAGATAGAGAGGCTGGGCCATCTAAGCCCTTTAGAAGTAAAGTAGTTGGATATGGAGCTACGGGATTTGGTATTTGCCCTACTGGTTTTTGTTCTTGTTTTGGTCCAGTATTTCTTTACTATGCCTCCATTCCTTCCTCTTGGAATGGTAATGTGTATTCGGTTCCACTGTGTGTTGGGAGTATGTGATTTGTCTTTTGACTTTATAGAGGCTTACAGTTAAGATAGTTCCCTGAGTCTCAGAAGAGACTTTGGACTGTTGACTTTTGAATAGTATTGACTGATAGTGGCTATTGGGACTTTTAAAGTTGGGCTAAATGCATTTTGCATTTTATATGGTTCATGACCTATGGGGGCCAGGGGGTGGAATGTGGTAGTTTGAATGAAAATGAACCCCATAGGCTCCAAGTATTTGGACATTTTGTCCCCAAATGATGGCATTGTTTAAGGAGGTCTTAGAAGGTATGGCTATCCTAGAGGAAGCACGTCACTGGGGGTGGGCTTAGAGAGTTCTTAAGCCTTGCCAGATCTCCAGTTGCTCTCTTGCTTCCTGTGCCTGCTTGAAGATGTAGATCTTATCTCTTTCTTCTGCTTCAGCCATCTCTGCCACCATGCCTCCCCACCATGATGGATTGTAATTCCCCTGGAACTGTAAGCTCAAATAAACTCTTCCTCCTATAAATTGCTTGGGTCAGTGTTTCTATCACAGCAACAGAAAAGTGACTAATACATATTTCAATAGTGTGATCTGAATCCTTTAGCAAATCCCATAAGATCACATTAAGAAAACTCATAATCAAAATTTTAAGCTCAACTTTGGTTTGGGAGTACACAGGATCAAGATGACTTTTCTCTCAAGGCTTTATCTTAAAAGAGATCATAACGAATTTTCACTTTGATTCATAATTTTGTTTGAGGGAGGATTAATAAAGAAGAGTTGGAGAGAACAGAAAGAAGGAAGAGACAAGGTCAGGGGAAACACATGAGTGTGGGGTTGTGAAAAATCAGGTTCCTCAGAGTTCATCTACAGTTCCAGCATAGCTTCTGAAACTGTCTGATTAATTCCATGTTCTTTACCAACTTTTCTTAACAGTTTCCTAATCTTCCATAATTATTTTTGTTCTATGCTGGGTTTTTGTCTGATTGAATAGGCATTGATCTTGTGCATGCTGTCACCATTGTTGCAAGTTCATATGCACAAGTTCCCAGAGACCTGAAAAGCCTCTGTTTCCTTATGTTCATGCACCATTGTCTCTTACAATCTTGATTGTAATCTTGTTGATTGATTTTTCTCCCTTAGCAGCTTTCATAGTATCCTCTAGAACTATGAGAGCTAGTCTTCAGGGAGAAGGTTTCCAGGTCAGTTCTAGCTCCCTTGCTCCAAGTCCTATGTCCAAGTATGTCCTCTCTTCAGCAACAGGGTCTTACCTTCAAGTTCTTGGAGGAAATCAAGGCTGTGTTATTTTAGGAGTTTGTTGGACTACCCTGACCAACAACACAAAGGGAGGTTTCTCCTGCCCTCCACTCTGTTCCTTGTTATATAGCCTTCAGGTATACACATGCACTTATGTTCAGATATTATATGTATATTTTTCAGGGGATTTTTTGAGTTAATACATTTCCCTCTGGCTTTTTATGCCACCTAAGCTTTATTTGTCTCTCCTCTCTCTCTCCCTGTCTGCCACCCTCCCCCCACCCCAGCTTAAGTGCTGCCATTTTCCCTTTGATAATACCTGTCTCTTATTATCCACCCCCTCTCTTGAGTTCCTTCTTCTCCTTTACCCCCGTGATTCCTTGTATGTCCTTTCCAGCTCCTTTACCAGTTTAATACCCCATTTTCCCCATTTCCCCCTTGGTAACATCTATTTTCTACTATCCCCCATTCTCAGTCTTTCTTTGTTTTAACCTCCATGCTTCCTTTCCATTTTCCTGGCCTCTGCAGTTACATCAGAATATATACTCACATATAAGGGATTAGTGCTACAATCTACAAATGAGGGAGAACATACATTGCTTGCTTTTCTGACTCTGTGTTACTTCACTTAGTATAACTGTTTCTAGTTCCATTCATTCACCTGCAAATTTCATAATTTCACCTTTTCTTACTGCTAAGTAGAACTTCATTGTGTAAATGTACAACATTTTCAACATCTGTCCATCAGTTGAGGGCCATTTAAGTTGTTTCCATTTCTTAGCTATTGTTAAGACAACATCACCAGGCATGGTGGCATATGCCTTTAACCCCAGCACCCCAGAGGCTGAGGCAGGCAGATCTCCGTGAGTTCAAAGCCAGCCTTGTCTACATAGTTCCAGGTCAGCTGGGTCTACAGAGAGAGCCTGTCTCAAAAAGACCAGAGAAGAGGAGATGGCAGAGAGAAGAGAGCAGAGAGAGAGAGAGAGAGAGAGAGAGAGAGAGGCAGGCAACAAACATGGATATACAGGTATCTCTACAGTAGGATGAGTCTTTCAGATATATGTCAAGGAATGGTATAACAGATACGGTAGATTCATTTGTAAAGAGTTCTCCACACTGCTTTCCATAGTGGTTACCCAAGTTTGCATTGCCACCAACAGTGAAAGAACGTTTCCCTTTCTCCACATCATCACCAGCATTTGATGTCTTTTGTTCTCTTAATCTTAGCCAGTCTGACTGGAATAAGATAAAATCTTAAAGTAGTTTTGATTTGCATTTCTCTAATTACTAAGAATGTTGAGCACTTTTAAGGTGTTTCTTAGCCATTTTTATTTCTTCATTTGAGAACTCTCTGTTCAAGTCTTTAGCCCATCTTTTTATTGGGTCATTTATTTTCTTGTTTCTTTTTTTTTTGAGCTCTTTGTATATTCTTGATATTAATCCTCTGTTGGATGTGGATTTCCTCTTCATTTTCTTGGTTGTTTCTTTTGCTGTACAGAAATTTTGTAGCTTGATGAAGTCCTACTTGTTGACTGTTGACCTCAGTGCCTGAATAACTGATGCCTGATTTAGAAAGTCTTTTCCTATGTCTTTACCTTTTAGGGTACTGCCCATGTTTTCTTCTAGAAGTTTCAGATTTTCAGGTTTTATATTGAGGTCTTTGATCCATTTAGAGTTGACATTTGTGCAGGGTAAAAGATGAGGGTCCAATTTCTTTCTTCTACAGGTGGAGATCCAGTTTTGCTAACACCATTTGTTGATGCTGTCTTTCCTCCAATGGCACCTTTGTCAAATATCAGGTGGCTAAAATTGCATGTCCTCATATTTGGGTCTTCTATTGTGTTCCATTGATCTGCGTGCATTTTTGCACCAGTACCATGCTACTTTAATGACTATAGCTCTGTAATATAGTTAGAGATCTGGTATGGTGCTCCCCTCAGCATTGCTCTTTTTGTGCAAGATTACTTTGACTATCCAGGGTCTTTTGTAATTCCATATGAATTTTAGTACTTTTTTTAGCTCTGTGAAGAATTTCATGGAGATTTCATTGAATCTATAGACTGTGTTTGGTAAGATAGTCATTTTCACAATATTAATTTTACCAATCCATGAGCACCATAAGTCCTTCCATTTAGTGGCATCTTCCTGTATCTCTTTCTTTAAATTTTTAAATTTTTCATTGTAGAGATCTTTAATGTCTTAGGTTAAGTTTATTCCTAGATTTTTTTTGAGGCTATTGTGAATGGGAAAGTTTCCTTGAATACTTTTTCCAATTGCTTGTTATTGGTATATAGAAAGGCTACTGATTTTTGTAAGTTGATTTTGTAACCTGCCACTTTACTAAAATTATTAATCATTTCTAACAGTTTTCTGGTAGAATTTTTGGGATATCATATAGTCTGCAAATAGTGATAATTTGACCTTGTCTTTTCCAATTAGTACTCTTTTAATTTCCATCTCTTGTCTTATTGCTCTAGCAAGAGTTTCAAGCACTATATTGAAAAGGAGTGAAGATAGTGGACAGCCTTGTCTGGTTCCTGATTTTAATGGGAATTCTTCCAGTTTTTTTTTTCCATTTAGAATGAATGATGTTGGCTGTGGGTTTGTTATGTATAGCTTTAATTATGTTGAGGTATGTTCCCTCCAGTTCAATTCCCTCTAGGACTTTCAACATGAATCCACATTGGATTTTGTCAAAGGCCTTTTCCACATCTATTGAGATGACCATGTGTTTTTTTCTTTAAGTCAATTTATATGATTTATTACATTTATTGAATCATCCCTGCATCTCTGGAATAAAGCCAACTTGATAAAGGTGGATAATCATTTTGATGTGTGCCTGTATGCAGTTTACGAGAATTTGGTTGACAATCTTTGTATCTATGCTCATTAAGGATATGGGGCTATAGTAATTTTTTTTGGTGTTTCTTTACCTGGTTTGGTATTAAAATGACACTGGATTCATTCCAGTATTCCAAATGTATTGTTTTCTTTGTTTCTGTTTCATTAATTTCTGCTCTGAGTTTTGTTATTTCTTCTTGTCTACTAGGTCAGGGTTTCAATTGTTCTTGCCTTTCCAGAGTATTGAGTTGTACTGTCAAGTCATTTATATGTGCTCTTTCTAATTTTTTAATATAGGCACTTAGAGCTATAAACTTCCCTCTTAGGGCTGCTTTTAAAATGGCCCAGAGGTTTTGTTGCATTATATTATAATTTATTTAGTTCCAGGAATTCTTTCTCAATTTCTTCTTTGACCCAGTCATCATTCGGGAGTGTGTTGTTTAATTTCCATGAATTCATGTAGTTACTTCTTTTCCTATTGATTATAAACTTTATTGAACTGTAGTCTGATAGAATGCATGGAATTATTTCAACATTTTTGCCTTTGTTTTGTGTACCAGTATATGGTCAATTTTAGACCATAACTTTAGACCAAACTTGCATGGGCTGCTGGTACTTGGGTGAAATATTCTGTATACATCTGTTAGGTCCATTTCATGTAAGATCTCATTTAATCGCATGTTGCTCTGTTTATTCTTTGTCCAGTTAACTTGTATATTGGAGATAGTGGGGTATTGAAGTCACTTATTACTGAGTTGGGGTTTATCTGTGTTTTATAGTCCTGCAGTACTATTTTTATGAAACTGGGTGCACCAGAGTTTGGTGCATAAATGTTCATGATTGTAATATCTTCTTAATCAATTGTTCCTTTGATTAGAATGAAGCAACCCTCTTTATCTCTTCTGATTAGTTGTAATTTAAAGTCTGTTTTGTCAGATATTAGAATTTCAACACCTGTTTACATCTTAGTGACATTTGCTTGGAATATTCTTTTCCATCCTTTCACCCTAAGATAGTGCTTATCCTTGAAGGTGAAATTAGTTTCTTGAAGACAGCAAAAAAATGAATTTCATTTTTTTCTTTTCCTTTTTTTCCTCATTTTTTATTTTTATTTTACTTTCTGTATGTGTGTGTGTTGTGTGTGTGTGTGTGTATTTTACACAGAACATCCCCTCTTATCTAACAAAAAAATGAATTTCTTTTCTTAATCCATTCCACTGGCCTGTGTCTTTGGACTGGGGAGTTTAGACCATTGATATTTAGAGTTATTATTGAAAGATATGTATTGATTGATGTCATTCTAATTTTTTGTGTTCTTGGTCACATTTTGTTTCTGTAATTATACCTTCCTTTATTTTCTTTCTGCAGTCTCTTGGGTATAGTCAGACCTATCTTTGGTCTTTTGTATTGCTTCAACTATTCTCTGTTAGCTAGTTTGGTGGACATAAATTTTTTCAGCCTATTCACATTATGGAAATTTTTCCATTCCCCTTCAACTAGGATAGATAGTTTTGCTGGGTAAAGTATTCTGAGTTGGTATCAATGGTTGTATAGAACTGGAAATACTTCTGTTCTGGCTTTCATTTTTTGCAGTGAAATGTCAGCTGCAATTCTAATGTGTTTTCCTTTTATGCAATTTGTTCTTTTTCTCTAGAAGCTTTCAGTATCCTTTGTTCTGTACATTTAATGTTTTTACTGTGATATGCCATGGGGAGTTTCTGTTCTGGTCTTGTCTAATTGATGTCTTATATGCTTCTTGAATCTGTATAGGCATGTCTTTCCTTAATTTAGGGAATTTTTCTTCTATGATCCTATTGAAGATCTAGTGAGTGTCCATTGGCCTAAGATTATTCTTTTTCCTGTATGCCTATGATGCACAGATTTGGTCTTTTCATGGTGTCCCACATCTCCTGAATATTCCATTCCTATTTTGGGTTTTTTTTTAATTTTTTATATTCTTTGGTTAAGGAGTCCAGTTCTCCAACTTTGTCATCCACTCTTGACATTCTGTTTCCTGTTTCATTCATTCTGCTTATGATGCTTTCTCCTGTTGTTTCAAATTGACTTACTGAGTTTTTCAATCCCATCTTCATTTTGGCTTAGGTTTTCTTCAATATTTCTATATCTTTATCTTTTGTGAATTCACTTCTCATGTCCTGAACTGTTTTTGTTGTTTTATTCAGTCATATATTTCTATTTTTTTTAGCTTCTGTTACAATTTTATGCCTACTCTCTTTGCATTCTTTGACTTGTCTGTTTTCTTTAAGTTCCTTGATTATTTATTACTAATTTTTTTTATTCTTCTTTGTGGGGTTCCTCAGGGTAATTTCATTATAGTATACTTCTGCAGGACTGGTGGGTTTTGTTGGGGACCAATTCTCTTGGTTTTTCATATTATTTATGATTCTCAGTTGCCATTTGGGCATATGGATGTCTTTTGTTGGTTGTGTGTCTGATAGAAAATTCTATTGTTCCTTTGTTTAGTTGAAGTTTGTTTCTGTCTATATTATTGATATAGCTTGGTTGTTTTTTGTTGTTGTTGTTGTTGTTGTTTTGGTTTTTTTTTTTTGCTCATGTATGAAAAGTTGTTAGCTGGTGTGTGCCTCAGGTTCTCACGGGTAGTAGACTGGTCTGGGTAGAAGGCAGGTCTGTGGTAGATAGATCAGGAGTATGGCCAAGGGCAAGACAAGGGTGGGGATGTGGAGGGACTAACAAATCAAGCTGGAGAATTGACCTGGCCTGGGTGCAAGATATCAGGAAATAGTGGGCATGTCTAGACTAAGAAGGGAGTCCAGAGAGCTGAGGTGGGAGAACAGAAGCAGGCCTGGGCCCAAGGCTAGAAGGGAGACAGGTTGGAGGATCAGAGGTGCTTAGTCTGCAGGCAAATAAAGATGTAGTTGATGGGGTCTGACTTACCAGGGTAGTAGGCTGGTAGGTGGGTCTGTGTCAGGCAGATCAGGAGGCCAGGGGCAAGGTTAAGGTGAGGACAGCCTGTGGAGGGTCTAATAAACTAAGCTTGATAATTAAGTTAGTCTGGGTTAGGAAGCTAGTCAAGAGATCTGAGGTGGAAAAGCAGGAGTGGGCCAGAGTCCAAGGCTAGAAGGGGGACAGGGTTCAGGGGAGAGAGTCTCAAATCTTTATTCTTGTACAGCAAATACTTTACCGAGATACTCCCCAGCCCCCAATTCCTGTTTCCTTGTATCTAGTTACTTACTTATTCTTCCAAAATTTCAAACATATATATTATTATTTTATCAAAATATCTACCCCATTATTCTAGTATCCTCTTCTGCACCCCATCAAATCCCTCTTCTTCCCAAGCTCCCCTTCTTTTCATGTGGTGTGTGTGTGTGTGTGTGTGTGTGTGTGTGTGTGTGTGTTCCACTGCATTTAATTAGGGTTACCTATATGAGCATGGTGGGGGAGGTTATTTGCTTATATTGGAACAATGTGCTGGTGGGGGCAATGTACTAGTGGGCACATGACTAAGAAAAATGTCTTCACTCCCCCTTCAACCTTTAACTGTCTGTAAGAGGAGTGGGGCCTTACAAGCCCCTCCCAATTTCTGTTTCCTAAGCACACATTCCTTAGTACCTCCTCATTCCATATTCACTATGTGAAAAAGAGGCCTGTTTTAAACTTTGACCAAGGAAGACTCTCAGAAGCCTAAATCCGTGTTTTCTTCTTGCACTCAATAAGAGAAGTTAGTGTGAGGTGACTCTCACACCCAGCATCAACACATTTTGTTTTCTGACATACATTCCTGTTTTGACCAAATCACTTGTACTGAATTTTAAAATGCTTTTAGAAACTATGTGTATGCTAATCTGTTTTAATAAATAAAGGTGAATTATTTCAATGTCTTAAATAGGAAAAAGTCAACAACAAAGGAAAGCTTCTGTTACATGATGCACTTGATCCTTCAGACCTTCAATTTGCCATTGCTCATAAACTGTAGAAACCGATGACGAAGTAAAATGCAATTTCACAACTGCCTTTTACATAGTGTAACAAAGCAGCTTATTTTAGTAGATTACTCTAGAAGTTGGTAACACCGGCAGACATTTTCACTGCACTTGAAGGTTTCTGGATGTTCTACTGAATTTCCAATACCACCAGTATCAACTCTACCTCTGGCACATGCTGACCTCCCTCCTTTGGGTTGTCACCCACAGGAAGGATACGTGCACAGTTGATGTGCTCTGCTGCTCACTGTCCTTATAACCCTTTGATTTCACAGAAATATTTTAAACTGTTCCAAACTTGAGCAAGCTAGCCTCCTTCGCCATCAACTGTTTTTCCTTACTCCACTTCATTACAAGAAGCATTTTACCTTCCTCTTGAAATTATAATAATAGAATGAAACCACCACAAACTCCTAATAGTGTTCCTTGAATTGAGAGTGCACAAAACGATTGTTAGCTGCCAACAAATCATGTGAAATTGTCACATTACAGCACTTCGGAGCCTAGGAAAAAGGAACCTACTCCACTTCTTGTTGTGATTAAGGGTGAGGTTTTGAACTTTCCAAGTGCAACCATGTGCAAGAGGCACTTCACTATTAAAAAAAAAAAAGAGCAGAAAGGACATTATTAATTTCTTTGTCATCTTTTTTTCTGTGCTGCTAATGTTCCTGCAAACATGGTGAATGTTCCTAAAACCTAACAAACATTCTGCAAGAAATGTGGCAAGCAGCAGCCCCACAAAGTGACACAGTCCCTGTATGCCCAGGGAAAGTGGCGTCATGACAGGAAACAGAGTGGCTACAGTGGGCAGACGAAGCCTATTTTCTGCAGAAAGGCTAAAACTACAAAGAAGATTGTGTTGAGGCTTCAGTGTGTGGAGCCCAACCGAGGATCTAAGAGAAGGCTGGCTATTAAGAGGTGCAAGCATTCTGAACTGGGAGGAGACAAGAAGAGAAAGGCCCAAGTGATCCAGCTCTAAGCCAGTTTTATAATGAAGACAATTAAATCATGAGTCACTTCAAAAATAACTATAATTTCTTCATTGCCTGGAGATTTAAGGAAAAAAATTCCATATAATTCCTTTTTAGTTTATTTTTTTGTTTTGTTTTGTTCTGCTTTGGTTTTTGAGACAGGATCTCACTATGTAACCCTGAATGACCTGGAACTCACAGTGATGCATCTGCCTCTGTGTCCCAAGTGCTTCACATAATTCCTCTCTAAAATATAGTAGAAACTTAGCCAAGCTTTTTGGCACAGGCCTTTAATCCCAACACTTGGGAGGCAAAGGTAGGTGGATCTACATGAGTTCAAGGCCAGCCTGGTCTACATAGCAAGTTCCAGGCCAGCTGGGGCTACAGGGAGACCGTCTCAAAAGAGCAAACAAGCAAACAAATAAATAAATATATATTAATTAATTATTTATAGTAGAAACTAATACAGGGTGTTTTAGAGTAATAGAACCTTTCACAGTCCAGTCATACATGACCCAAGGACTTAAGATGCCACACACTCACAATCATCAGGTTTACCTGGGGCAGTGGCTCCAAGTTTATTATTTTACACCAGTTAAGAATAATGACACAGGGACTGGAGAGATGACTCGGTGTTTAAGAGTACTGTCGGCTCTTGCAGAGGACCCAGTTTTGGTTCCCAGCACCCACAAGGCAACTAACAACTTCTGCATGACATGGGTGCACTTACATACATGTAGATGATACACTCATACACATAAAAAATAAAAATAATAAAGTAGTTGGACATGGTGGCACATGCCTTTAATCCCAGCACTCAGGAGGCAGAGACAGGCAGATCTCTATGAATTAAAAAAAAATACTAAGAAGTTTCTGCAAAACCATGTGAATTGTAATTGGGCAGATCTCTTTGTGATAGAATATGTGAATTGCAGAAGAGCCACAAGCCTCATTAGGGAAAGCCATAAATCCCTTAAAATGTCTAACTGGCCCTAAATTGGCAGCCTGGCCTTGCTCAAGCCTGACCTTGCTTAAGCCTTATCAACTGGCCACTCCTGGGAGTAAGAGAGACTGTTTGTGGAGCCCACCTATCTCCTCTCAGATCATAGATGACACACTGCCAAGTCTGAGAAAATAATCTGAAGAAGACCCTCAATCACTCCAAGGACACCAAATCCAGGCACTAATTCAACTCCCCACAAAGTACAGCTGTGTCTCACAACTTTCTTATAAAAACTCCCAGTTTCTTTGTCTAGTTGTAGATGTTTGGTCCCACAGCAGCCTCTACCTCTCACTGTATCTTCTTTGAATAAAAGAAGCTATATTCCTTGCCTGTTGCAGGTCTGGCTCTGGCTTCCTGTCTCCTACTCCTCTATCTTTCCTTTTGTTTTCTAAATTTCTAACACTTTGTCTAGGGTACTGCCCTTGGGACGGTGGGTTCACCTTAGGATAATGTACTTTTCCTTTCCAGAATTCCCACTCCCTAATGCAGTCCCTACTAGCCACTATGAGGTTGGGCTAGTCTGCCTGTTTTTCTGAGACTTGACTCAGAAAGATGTAACTATTTCTTTTCCTTCTCTTCCAACATTTTCTTTCCAGTGCTGGCCAGAGCCTAAGTATGCTTTTAGATTCCCTAAGACTGTGGACTTCCTTGCTCCTTTTCTAAACCTCCCCTCTGCTGCATGGCTACCACCAGGTGACTGACCTCAGTGCTGCCTTACCTCAAGTTTCATGGCTTTTGTTCCTTCCCCTCTACATTCTCCTCCCTTCCGGGCAGCTGTGAGATTTACAGTGTGCCTGCCCTGGGGTTTTTCTTTTAAACTCCAACAAATCATCCTCAAGCTTCTGTTTGGATCCATTCTTTCTCTTGGAGCTTCTGTTTATGTCCATTCTTAAATTCTTTTTTAGTTAGAACCTCAAGAGAGGACCCCAGTTCTCCAAGTATCATATAATGGTTCCCCTGGGACTCCTCAAGAATCCCCCTAACACTTCTTTCCTGCCTTTTAATTCTTTAGATGGCAGAGAAAACCAACCTGTTTCTGCACCCCTAGACAGCATCAAACCAAACCCATTCCCTTCAGGCCAAACTCAGGGACTCCCCTCTGTGTTTCTTTATTGTGTTTAGACTCATTTCACATTCAGAAACCAATTTTGTTCCATAGGTTCCTGAAAGTTGATTCAACTGGTCGCAAGGCTGATGGGCAGTATAGTAGGATGAGGTAGCTGGATACTTTTGAAGGGTAGAATATGTTAGCTCAGTTTGTTCCCCACCCTCTGAGTCACTACACCAGAATTTATCACCAGAGTTCCTTCCTTTCAATATCCTTTCTGATGGCACCACTTTGGAATGTCAGCTGATCCAGTCCCACCTAGATCAGCTCATCTTTGAACAGGATATGACACCTGCATTGTCACAGCTAGTCTCACTCTGCACCTCTTACTCCTGCCTCTGGTGAACTTACCAGCCTAGAAACAATGACTATTACAATTGTTGGGTCCGAGGTTCAGGAATGATTGGAGACCACCCACCAAAATTCAAAATTTAGAAGATTTCATTGAAAAGCATTCCAATTCTCGTTGGGCACAGACTCCAGGAGCCAATGAATGGAGTCCGGCCCGACCAAAAATGAGCAGGGGCTTTTATTGGGTACTCTTGAAAAAAGCCCATGCAAACTGGGCAACCTTTGAATTGATTGGATAACTCTGAATTCCTTGGGGGTGGATTTCATTGGTTGTAGTCATGGTCAGCCACCTGGAATGTCTCAATTTTTCCTTTTACAGTAGGGTGCCCTATGAGCCTCTGGATGCCCTTTTATGGTCAGGAATTTTGGTTGCTTTCAGCAAGGCATGTCCAGGCTTGCCTAATCTTAGCCCACAGTATGGGGCAAAGGAGACTTACAGTTTCTAGGAACAGACACTTAAGGCTGACAAGATGGAGGCTGCTAAAAAAATGGAGTCAGTGTGACCTGGATCCTTCACAATATGTCAAGTCGCATTTGGAAAGGCCAGAAAGACACTGATATTTACCAGAGATAAGAATAGAGAGATTTGGGCCTGGAGAGATGACTCCACAGTTAAGAGCACTGGCTGTTCTCACCTCACTCATATCAGTACAAGTTGATTAATCTCCCACTAGTGGGCTGACAACCCTCTGTAACTCCAGTTCTAGGGAGTCCAACACCCTCTTCTGTGCTCTGTGGGCATTACATTGAAGAGCTGTGGCAACTCCATTTTAAAACCAACCTCCATTTATTAAAAACCCCAGTTGAATCTTTCCAGTAAGAGCGAGTAGTTCCCAGAATACCCAGAGACCAACTGCCACAAACGGTCAAAACTGCCTCCCAACCACAAACAGTCAAAATAGCCTGACAAACAAACAACCAATCACCTAGGGCGCCGTACATTCACCCCACCATGACGTAAGGCTGTGGTGGGCCCCATATAAAAGGTCAGCCCAAACGATGGACTGGGCCTTCTCATAAAGCTGGGGCACCAGTCTCTGTGTTAAGGTCCCTACCACAGTTTGTACTTTTGATCAATAAACCTTGCTTTTGCAGTTTTGGAAGTGTCGGGTAGTCGCTGGTCTCTTTGGGGTCCTGAGGCTGAAGTATAACATTTGGGGGCTCGTCCGGGATCCCAAGACACACACACACACACACACACACACACACACACACACACACACCGCCACCCCCAGAACCTGACCCCAAAAGGTTTGTGCTCAACCAGCCGGGTATGTCTTTGTGTAACTAGTCTGTTTGTCCATTTGTTTTCTCTGCACTTTCATTTTGGTCGCGGCAATCTGAATTTGGTTTTTCGGGTTTTTTTGTTTGTTTGTTTTTGGGGTTTTTTTTTTATAAGATTTATTTTTTTTTTAATTAGAAGAAGCATTTCATTACAACAGCATTAACCTATTCAATAATATTTTTCTGAGCTAGGGTACATCTCTTTCAAAATTGGCTGTACATTTTTAGGTTTACAAATAAATTATTATGCTTGTACAATGAATGAGCATGCACGTCGATGTGCAGTACGTGCTCACACATTCATGCTCACTCACTAGTAATCTCTCCAGCTTAGTTTGATCACAATGGCACTGATATGTGTAAGGTACACCAGAAAGGGGCTTCACTATACAACACTCTTTTTTTTTGATTTTGCAAGATTTAGTAGAGTTTATTTATTTTTATTTTTTTCCTCAGATAAACCTTAAGTAGACATATATTTCTTTTTTTTCATTTTTTTTAATTAGAAGAAGCATTTCATTACAACAGCATTAACCTATTCAATAACATTTTTCTGAGCTAGGGTACATCTCTTTCAAAATTGGCTGTATATTTTTAGGTTTACAGATGAATTATTACGCTTGTACAATCTTTTACTCATTATAAACTCTATAAGACATAAAATTAAATGAGGTTTTAACGTTTAAAAAAGATCACTTCGTTGTTAAAATACACAGTTTCATACAGAAAAATTCATTTTAAGTCAATTGACATTGAGATGTTTTCACATGCACTTCTAATCTCTATGTATATGACTATTACTGGTCACAGTCGCTTACATTCTGAGTTCCTTAGCATCTGAGTATGAATATAAACTCGCCAGGTAGACAGCCTTCCTCTCCCACTAGAGCCTCCATACTCTGCTACCCCTGCCACTGTGCTGTCAGCACCTCCATCCATTCCCCCCATCTGCCCTTCTGGTAAATCTAGTCAGCCAGAGGTCCCTGTTCCAGGAGGATCAGCTGTTCCTCATCTACTGCAATCCATTGTCAGTATTCCTTTGGATACAGTTGGGGTCTGCTGTTCATTTCTCCAGTAGTATGATGGGTTACTGTCTGGAAGAGCCTTTATCTATCCCGGCCAACA
>NW_008336314.1:2073314-2073571 GCF_000622305.1 Nannospalax galili
TTTATCCATATCTCCCTTATTAAGGCCTGTTACCTACTATTCTTCTCCTTCAGGTTATTTCTTTTCCTTTACCTCACTGTTTCCTTTCCCTTGTCCTGCTTCCTGGAGTTATGCCTGTTTGCATACTTGTTTATCAGAGTCTGATCCTAGGATTCACATATGAGGGAAAACATATGTTGATTTTTTTTCTGAGATTGTATTACTTCACTTAGTATAACAGATTCTAGTTCCATCCATTTACCTGCAAATTTCGTGAC
>NW_008336314.1:2073901-2074361 GCF_000622305.1 Nannospalax galili
TGCAGATAAATCTTGGGTAATGACCAGTTGGTCTCAAATAAAACTTATCTAGAGATATTTTTCATGATCTGTTATGTATAATTTGTCAGTAGATTGTAGGAATAATATGGTTCCCTCTGGTTTTCGTGACTAGCTAGGCATTGTTTCTCTCTTGTATCGTCTCACTCCTCTATCATGGTTTTCCCACTTAAGGTGCCGCACTTCCCCCCTTTCTTCCTTACTAATACCCTTGTGTCCCGACCCGCAGGACACTTCTACAGTGGCACGACGAGTGGGGGTCCTAGAAAGAATGACAAACAAGGAACACGAAGAAAGGGAGCAAGACAGTGTTCTGATCAAGCTCCAAAATTTTATTTGAAAGCAGCAGATATATATACTGGTAGTGGAAAGAGGGGGGGGGTGAGGAGAAGGAAAGTGCTGGGCAGACACTAATTGGTGTTGTTGTATGCTATAGCTAGGG
>NW_008336314.1:2077645-2083686 GCF_000622305.1 Nannospalax galili
CTAATACTTTTTCTCACTCTGTCACTCCCTGATGTTAACACATGTTGAAATCCTATGACGAAATTACCAAAATTCGGCATATTTAACAAACATTTGTCACTGAACTTGATTGACATTTTTGGTTTTTCATGTTATTATTTTTTCTCTGTGATTTTTACATGTGAATTTCTTTTGTAGTTTCAGACTCATGAGTGATACTCGGGCTTTCAAGTTTAGTTCTGCTTCTTTTTTTTAACTTTATGTGTGTTTGTGGTTTACTTTTTGGGTATGAAGAGCTGGTTCATCTAAGCTTCTGGTTCTCTCTTTTGATTTTATATTGTTGTGGACGGATTGATTTTGTCTTCAGGAGTTTTGCAGTGGCCCAATTCCAATGTGGGTCAGAAGTTTTCAGGCTTTCTCCTTAGGTCTGGAATCTTCTAAGAATGATTTTGGCCTCAGGAACTTGGGTGTTGGACTGACCTGAGATCCTGTCCGTGGCCATGCCACGCAGGGATACAAAGGCAGATGGGGTGGGAAGAAGCCCCAAGATTTCCCAGGGAGTGGATTGAGTAGGTGGGTTGTACTGGATGCAAAGGATCAGGAAGAGGAACGGTAAGCCTCAGAGCCCCAGAAAGAGGCTGGCAGCCCCAGAAAGAGGCTGGCAGATGTTGTAGGACCAGGGAAGCAGAGAGAGGTGAGGGCGGGGCCTGGTCCAGAGGCAGTGCTCCTGGGGCCCATGGAAGGCACCAAGCCAGTCCAGGTGAAAAGGATCAGGAAGCAGCACTGGCTCCCCAGGTGTCTGGGGCCCCAAGACTAGGAATGGCACAGGGCCCAAGCTAGGAGTAGAGAACAGCGGGGGAAATGGAAGGGTGAACACAGCTGGGGGAGTCAAGGCGTGGAGGGCTACGTGATAGACTTACCCCAAGAGACGCCTGAGGGCAGGAGAGCAGGCGAGGAGAGTTAGCCGGTGGTGCAGGTCCAGGGAAGCAGGGAGAGGTGAGGGCAGGGCCAGGTCCCGAAGCAGTGCTCCTGGAGCCCAAGGAAGGCACCAGGTGGCCTGGGCGGAAAGGATCAGGAAGCAGCACCAGTTCCCCAGGTGTCTGGGGACCCAAGACCAGGAATGGCACAGGGCCCAAACCAGGAGCAGAGAACAGCTGGGGAGATGGAAGGGCAAATGAGGCTGGGGGAGTCAATGTGCAGAGGGCTCCGCAATAGACCCACCCCAAGAGGCCTGAGGATAGGAGAGCAGGCCAGGAGAGTTAGCCAGTGGTGCAGGTCCAGGGAAGCAGAGAGAGGTGAGGGTGGGGCCGGGTCCAGAGGCAGTGCTCCTGGGGCCCAAGGAAGGCACCAAGCTGGTCCGGGTGAAAAGGATCAGGAAGCAGCACTGGCTCCCCAGGTGTCTGGGGCCCCAAGACTAGGAATGGCACAGGGCCCAAGCTAGGAGTAGAGAACAGCGAGGGAGATGAAAGGGTGAACGCGGCTGGGGGAGTCAAGGCGAGAGGGCTGCATGATAGACTTACCCCAAGAGAGGCCTGAGGGCAGGAGAGCAGCCTGAATTTGGTTTTTGTCACTGGAATATTAGCGGATGCACTAGGAAAGCAACCTGGAGGATCCGGGAGACATCCTCGTCGGGGTGAGTGCCCCACACCAGGCATTCCACCGTCTGAAACCTCAGAGGACCATGCAACCCTGTTGGGACCCGTGCATCCTATCCATATGGTCTTTGTCATAATCAAGCCAGGAAACCCACGCAGACGGGAATCCAACCATCTAAGAGCCGTGGCAGTCTGTTCTGGGCCCTCTGTCTGTCTGCATTCTTCTTGTGTCTTGTGATCTTCATTCTAACTTCCTTGTTGACAAAACGGATGGGACTGACAAACATCATGGGCATTAACTCTTCCTCCCCTCTGGACCTAACACTAGCCCATTGGGTGGACATAAAGACGATTGCTCATAATAATAGTGTAGATGTGAAAAAAAGGAAATGGACGACCTTATGCAAGGCTGACTTGCCCTCCTTTAATGTCGGTTGGCCTCCAGAAGGAACCTTTAACCTAACTTTGATCTCTAGGGTAGAGGACCACGTCTTCCGCCCACGGACAGGCCATCAAGATCAGATTCCATACATCGTGACCTGGCGAGGCCTCATTGAATGACCTGATGGCCCCCTCCCTTGGGTCAAGTCCTTCCTTCCCCCGATTAATCCAACTGCTCCCTCTCCACTCTTACAGGTTCTATCTCTCAAACCAAAGACGGAAGAGAGACACGTTCTTCAGGGGGGGACAGAGGAGAGCGACATTTCCCCCCACCCTACTCCCCCCAAACGAGTGCCCCGCCAATGGCACCACAAGCACTGGCTCCGCCCCCTGACCCTGCAGAACCACCACCACCCCCACAGGGACCCGCACAAGCCACGCAGAGTCGAAAGGGGGCAACCCCCCAACCTGATGCCATTGTCCTCCCCCTTTGGCCAGCGGGGCCCCAGATGGGGAGGGCAATCAGCCCTTTCACTACTGGCCTTTTGCCACTAGTGATCTTTATAATTGGCGCTCACAGGACGCGCCTTTCTCTGAGAACCCCCGAGACTTGATTAACTCTTTAGAAACTGTTCTCTTCACTCACCAGCCCACCTGGGATGACTGCCACCAACTCCTAGGTGCACTGTTCACTACTGAAGAGTGAAATAGAATTCTGGAAGCTGCCCGTAAATTGGTTCCGGGCCCCACCAGGGACCCTACGACAGACCCAGGTGTCATTAATGCCAGTTTTCCTTCCACCCGCCCCAGCTGGGACTATAACACAGCAGAAGGTAAGAAGAGGCTCCTAGTCTATCGCCAGACTCTGTTAGCGGGTCTCAAGATGGCAGCTCAAAAGCCTGCTAATATGTCTAAGGTCTATGATGTCAGACAGGGGCCAGAAGAGAGCCCAGCCGCATACTTAGAGAGATTACAAGATGCCTTCTGGTGATTTACTCCATATGATCCGAAGGTGGAGGAATCAGCACAGACTGTAATGTTTTCCTTTATAAATCAGGCAGCCCCTGACATCAAAAGGAAGTTGCAATCTTTGGATAGACTAGGGGAAAAGAATCTTAGAGACTTAATAGCAGTGGTAGAAAAGGTTTATAATAAAAGAGAGACAGCAGAACAAAGGGAGGAAAGAAAGGAAAAGAGACAGGAAGTAAGACTGACCAGGGTCCTGGAGAGACAACAGGCCCACCACAGAAAGGACCTTAAAGAGATATTACTGGCAACAAACCCTCAGTATGGAGGGCGTTCACCAGCAGGATCAAGACCACAAAACAAGGTAGGAAAAGACCAATGTTCTTACTACAAGGAGGAAGGACACTGGGTGAAGGATTTCCCCAAAAAGGATAGATGATCAGCCAAAATATTATCAGCTCTGACGGGGTGAAGACAGAGACTAGGGGAGACAGGGCTCAGTACCCCTCCCTGAGCCCAGGGTAACCCTAAAAATAGAGGGGAAACCAATTGAGTTTATGGTAGACACAGGTGCCCAGAATTCAGTCTTACTAGAGCCAAGAGGGCCAGTGTCCTCCAGAACTATATGGGTACAGGGGGGCAACAGGAACAAATCCCTATTCATGGACTACCTGAAGAACAGATTTAGAAGAGGGCCGGGTATCCCACTCATTTCTAGCAATCCCAGAATGTCCCTACCCACTCCTGGGCAGAGATTTATTGTCAAAAATGAGGGCACAGATCCACTTCACAGCTAAAGGAGCCACCCCGCTTCACAATGGGGCACTGGTTCAGGTTCTAGTCACCAACAACCTGGCTGAAGAATATAGACTTTACCAAGAACCAATCCAACCAAACCCTGATATATTAGACTGGCTTCAAAAGTTTCCCCAAGCCTGGGCAGAAACAGGGGGTATGGGTCTAGCGGGACACAGGCCTCCTGTATATGTTGAACTTAAAGCAGGAGCCGACCCTGTTAAGGTGCACCAGTATCCTATGCCCCTAGAGGCAAGATGTTGAATCACTCCACACATCAGAAAATTAACGGGACTGGGAGTGCTGAAAACGACCCAGTCTGCCTGGAACACCCCACTCCTGCCTGTCAAGAAACCCCAATCTGGGGACTATAGACCATTACAGGATTTAAGAGAGGTGAACAAGAGAGTCATTGACATCCACCCCACTGTCCCCAACCCTTATACATTACTCAGTACCCTGCCACCAGATCGGAAATGGTATACAGTTCTGGATATCAAGGACGCCTTCTTCAGCTTACTGCTAGCTCCCAGCAGTCAGCCCTACTTCACCTTCAAATGGTATGATCCGGAGGCAGGAATTGATGGCCAGCTGACCTGGACGCAATTGCCTCAAGGGTTTAAAAATTCTCCAACTATATTTGATGAAGCCCTGCATGAAGATCTGGGTAAGTACAGAGCCCAACACCCTAACATAAGCCTGTTACAATATGTTTATGACCTACTGATCACAGCACTGGACCAGAAGTCCTGCCTGGAAAGGACTGAGGACTTACTACGTACACTTGGGGACCTGGGTTGCCAGGCCTCAGCCAAAAAGGCCCAGATATGTTTGCAAGAAGTGACCTATTTAGAGTATGTCCTCAAAGAAGGACAATGCTGGTTGACTAGAGCCCGAAAAGAGACTGTGCTAAAGATACCTGCACCGACCTCCAGGAAACAAGTGAGGGAATTCCTGGGCACCGTGGGGTTCTGCCATCTCTGGATTCTGGGGTTTGCTGAGATTGCAAAACCCATATATGAGGCCACCAAAGAAGGACAGGACTTCAACTGGACACAGGAAAGACAAGAGGCCTTTGAAACCCTAAAATGCAAGCTTTTAGAAGCCCCTGCCCTGGGACTACCAGACATAAGCAAACCTTTCTGTCTATATGTGGATGAACATAAAGGTATTGCAAAAGGGGTTCTTACCCAGAGAATGGGCCCCTGGAAGAGACCTATTGCATACCTATCAAAGAAATTAGACTCTGTAGCAGCTGGATGGCCCCCCGCTTACGGATTATAGCAGCAGTGGCCTTGCTGGTTAAGGACTCCAACAAAGTAACACTAGGACAGGATCTACTTGTAGCAACCCCCCATGCCCTTGAGGGAGTGCTCAAGCAACCTCCTGATCAACGGTTGAGCAATGCCCGATTGACTCATTACCAGGCCCTGCTCTTGAATCCGCCCAGAATTACTTTCCAGGTGCCGACATCACTGAACCCAGCCACATTGCTGCCAGATCCTGACCTCGGAGACCCACTCCATGACTGTGCTGAGATCTTGGCTCAGGTGCACTGCATCCGGCCTGACCTACAGGATGTTCCCCTGCCTGATGCTGAAGAGACTTGGTACACGGATGGGAGCAGCTTTGTCCGAGATGGTAAAAGATATGCAGGGGGAGCGGTCACAACCACTTCAGAAGTCATCTGGGCTGAACCATTACCAATAGGTACATCAGCCCAAAAAGCTGAACTGGTTGCGCTTACCAAAGCCCTAAAGATGGGTAAAGGAAAGAGACTCAACGTCTACACAGACAGCAGATATGCATTTGCCACTGCCCATATTCATGGGGCCATCTATCAAGAGAGGGGCTTCCTTACTGCAGAGGGAAAGACTATTAAAAATAAACAAGAGATCTTAGACCTCCTGCAAGCCCTCTGGGGCCCAACCAAAAAGGAACAACCCCCACTCAGATAGGAAACAATCTGACGGACAAAACAGCCAAAGAAATAGCCCTGACTTCTAAGATCCTGCCCACTTTGGTAGACCCCGGGGCGAGAGAACTGCCCAAAACTCCCCATTATAGCCCTGAAGACGTAGCCTGGATACACACTCTCCCTATGACTCAATGTCTAGAGGACTGGTGGAGAACAGCAGATGGACGGGTCATCCTACCTCAGAAATTAGGCCTAAGATTGCTTAAGAGAATACATCAAGCTTTACACATGGGCACACAGAGAATGCAAGACCTATTAAGAAGGGCCAAAGTTAAAATTCAGAAAGGAAACCAAGCCATCAAAAAATTGTTAGGCATTGTCATGCCTTCCAATTAACCGACGTGACC
>NW_008336314.1:2084805-2086355 GCF_000622305.1 Nannospalax galili
GTGCAACCAGACCTTTCCCATTAATGCCTCAACCAAAGAGTATTACATCCCCCCAACACCTGGTGGGCCTGCTCTACTGGGCTGACACCCTGTGCCCAGTCTCAGGTTGTTAATAAATCCCCCTGGCTCACCACCCTCATTTCTACATTGTTAGGCCCCCTCATCCTCCTACTTCTACTCATGACTTTTGGGCCACGTATCATCAACAAGCTGGTACAATTTATGAAAGATCGATTAGGAACCATCCAGCTTATGGTCCAGAGGCAGCAGACTTATACACCTCTCAAATCAGAACCCCCTACAAGCTATGAGTTATTGCAACGAGACCCATGATTGGGTCTCGGGGACAAGTCTAAGGGGGGAATGAAGAGCTGTGGCAACTCCATTTTAAAACCAACCTCCATTTTATTAAACACCCCAGTTGAATCTTTCCAGTAAGAGCGAGTAGTTCCCAGAATACCCAGAGACCAACTGCCACAAATGGTCAAAACTGCCTCCCAACCACAAACGGTCAAAATAGCCTGACAAACAAACAGCCAATCACCTAGGGCCCCGTACATTCACCCCACCATGACATAAGGCTGTGGTGGGCCCCCTATAAAAGGCCAGCCCAAACGATGGACTGGGCCTTCTCATAGAGCTGGGGCACCAGTCTCTGTGTTAAGGTCCCTACCACGGTTTGTACTTTTGATCAATAAACCTTGCTTTTGCAGTTTTGGAAGTGCCAGGCAGTCGCTGGTCTCTTTGGGGTCCTGAGGCTGAAGTATAACAACATAACATGGGTGCACTTACACATATGCAGTCAATACACTCATACACATAAAATAAAAATAAATAATTTTAAAGAATAGAGGCATATGCTAAAATAATCTGTAAGGACATGTAGCTGGCCAATTCCTACAAGGGATCACAAACTGAGAGAGGTTGAAAGGCTTCATAACAGTTGATGGGGAAGTGCGTTGTTTTGTGGAAATGATTCAAGGAACTTGTCAACTTTCACTTGCTCTGTAAGAATGTTCTGAGGGAGCCCATCAGTTTTTAGTCTGTAAGAATGTTTCAGGAGGTTCAAGGAAGCTTATGGATCTTTACACCAGTACTCTATGGTCCTCACAACTTAGTTGTAAAATCTATTTGCATGAACTGTCCGATGTCACCAATGGACTAAAAACTAGTGCCTGGATGAAACAGCAGCCTTGGCCAAAATGCTTGTACTTTGGCTTCAAGGAATGACAGTCAAGTTATTTTCCTTTCAAGTAGCTCCCCTGAACCTCCAGTGCTGTGGACTGCAGCACTATATCTGAGCTCCTAAATGTCCTGGGAGTGTTAATGTTCAGATAGCCCCACTCCCTCACCAACAGGGCCTCACGGACATCACAAGCCCCTGAGAAAAGGGAACCGAGTTGATAAGTACCCTGGTCTTTAAAGTCAAGAGAAGCAGGCTTTTCTCCACTGTTTGGCCAACAGAGCAGGCTTCCCCTTTGATCTCTAAAGAGGGCAGATTTAAAAAGTCCCACTCTCCCACTTTCCCCCACCAACCTTAAAAAAAATAT
>NW_008336314.1:2088132-2088315 GCF_000622305.1 Nannospalax galili
TTTGCAGATAAATGGATGGAACTAGAAACTGTTATACTAAATGAAGTAACACAATCTCTGAAAAAAAAATCGACATATGTTCTCCTTTATATGTGGATCCTAGGATCAGACTCTGATAAATAAGTATGCAAACAGACATAACTGCAGGAACCAGGACAAGGGTAAGGAAACAGTGAGGTAAAA
>NW_008336314.1:2089628-2115782 GCF_000622305.1 Nannospalax galili
AGGTTCAGATAGCCCCGCCCCCTCACCAACAGGGTCTCAAGGACTTCTCAAGCTCCTGAGAAAAGGGAACTGAGCTGATAAGTACCCTGGTCTTTGAAGTCAAGAGATGCAGACTTCTCTCCACTGTTTGGCCAACATAGCAGGCTTCCCCTTTGAGCTCTAAAGGGGGCAGGTTTTGACAGTCCCGCTCTCCCACTTCCCCCCACCTAACTTTTAAAAAATATTTATCTTCCCACTTTCTGCACCCCCCAGAAGACTCCCTTTTAAAAAAGACCCCAGCTCACAACCCAGAGCAGACATTTTCCCTGCCCAGAAGGGAATCTGTCCCATGTGTTCCTTTGCTAATAAACTCTATTCTGATGGAGTTTTATCTGTGTCTTGGTGCTTTCTCCCAATCAACCAGATTCATCCATAGGCTACTTTATCTATCAGGGAGATGTAAACATTGAGGATGTGTTTTAAGAAACTTTCTAATTTACCATTAAAAATCCTCTGTGTTTATGATAACCATTATTGTGTCTGTGCAGGACTTAGCCCACAGCCAACACCTCAATTTGTGAAAGACATTAACTCTCTTTTTTAAAAATATTTTATTGTTTTTATTTTATGTGTATGAGTATATTGCCTGCATGTAGTTAAGTGCACCTGTGTCATGCAGTGCCTGCAGAGGACAGAAGAGGCTGTCAAATCCCCTGGAACTGAAGTTACAGACAGTTGTTAGCTGCCATGTGGGTGCTGGGATTTGAACCCGGGTCTTCTGCAAGAACAGCCTATGTTCTTAACCACCGAGCCATCTCTCCAGCCTGACATTAACAGTATTATCCCACATGGGTTACCTACTCCCACAAATCATTTTGCTCTGCTTTGAACCATGGTTGCAAACTGCCAAGTTTTAAACCTTATTAGTCCCTTTATAAATTCAAAGGACACTGCTTTAAAGAATGACTGAATCATGACAAAGGAAACCCCACAGAGAACAAAAGCCATTCTTGAACAACTCTGCCAGATATATGATCGACTGCAAATGACCAGATCCTAGTGAACACAGCAGTGTGGAAGGGATGACACAAGCAGGAGTTTACCTCCAAATGTTCTATGATTAATCAACTTGTATTTACATAAAACACAGAAAGATATGATTGAAGCCAGTTATATCAGAAAAATATATTTATGACATAAATTTATGTCCTTCGTGGTCTTTTGGATGTCTTTTGTATCTGGGCGCATTCTTTTTTAGGCATATTCCATTTAGGGGATAAATTTCACCTGAATTTTTTATTTGTTATGGTTGCTAACCTTATAGCCCACAAAATCCCATTGTTCAGTCCCTTAATTTTGAGTAGTTTGCTGCTTAGGTTGTCAAGGTGGGGAAAGATAACCTCCTTCAGTACCCTGGCATCTTTCAAGAGGAGGTAGATAGAGAAGGGTACGTATTCCAAAAGGTGGAATATATCAGAGAGCACAGATTTGTTCCGTCCCATCTGAAAACTCAGCAGGCCTTCTGAGGTTGTGCTGTGCTGCTTCAATGGCCAAAGGTACAATGGGAGCTGGGTGTGGGAGGGTAGCTGGCTTAGGATCCAGAAGATCCCTCTCTTTCCAGGTGAGCCTACTAGGTGTATGGGAGTTGTGTTTTATTGGTGTATATGTAGATGGCTAACAAGGACGGGTTTTTGTGCGCTTGCTTGCTTGCTTGCTTGCTTGCTTGCTTCTTGCATCAAATACTTTGTGTCATTTGGCATCATAGATTCTCCAGCACTTCCAAGAAGCCCAAAGGAAGTTGCTAAAGCCCCTTCAGTGAAGAAGTCTCCAAAAGCACAAAGGACAGTGTTTGTTGATTTTAAATCTTAGATATTCTTAAGATTTTTTTGGAGTGGGCCACACTTAAGGTAGGCTCATTTGTAAAATCTAAGCATTAAGCCAGGCGTGGTGGTGCACACCTTTAATCCCAGCACTTGGGAGGCAAAGGCAGGCAGATCTCTGTGAGTTCAAGGCCAGCCTGGACTCCGCAGTGAATCCAGGCCAGCTGGAGCTACAGGAAGACCCTCTCTCAAGAAGACCAAAAAAGAAAAAAAATCAGAGCATTAATTAAAATATCTAAATGAGGGGGCTGGAGAGCTGGCTCACTGGTTAAGAGCACTGGTTGTTCTTGCAGAGACTTAGGTTTGAATCCCAGCACCCACATGGCAGCTAACAACCGTCCATAACTCCAGTCCCAGGGGATCTGACAGCCTCTTCTGACCTCTGCGGGCATTGCACGACATGGGTGTACTTACCTACGTGCAGGCAATACACACATATACATAAAATAAAAATAAATAATTTTTAAGTTAATATATATATGTAAATGAGACATACATTGCCACTGAAAGCCAAAAGAACTAAAAGTTATTTGATCTGCATGTTCCCAAAGAGTTCATTCAAAGCCTTTTCTTGGAGGGTGATGTCATCAATAGCATACTGTTCCTGCTTTCCTTATGGAAGGTAGGCGCAAAGATTGTGTGTGATGGTAAAGCTGCTGAGGTTACCTCTTGGGTATCCTGGGAGAGATGCATGTTGCCTTTCTGAGAAAAAGGAAAACTTGGACTAAAGCTGTTGAAATAAGCACTGAACAAGATGAAATCACCATTCTGTGACAGGGAAACACATTTAATTACATACTGAATGGATCAGTAATGCTAATAATATTGGGTTTGGGGTAAGGGAGACAATGGATGAGACAAAACAGCATGATAATCTGCCATGAAATGCCACTTATTCTCCCCAGGTTTATGAACAGGCAAAATTGGAATGAAAAATTCCCAGTAGCCCCAACTGGGCTAGAACTCACTTTGTAGACCAGGCTGGCCTTGAACTCACAGAGATCTGCCTGCCTCTGCCTCCCAAGTGCTGGGATTAAAGGCATGAGCCACCACACCCAGCCTAGATCTCTACTCTTAAATACCTTGTTTTAATTTATACTGAAAGCCATATGAGCTGTTTTTTCCAGAGTGTTTGTGGATTCCCATTTGGGGTTGGGGGAAGGGATTCCCATTTTATGTAGCCAATTTGAAACTGACAAAATATATTTGAGTTTTTATTCATCGCATTAGAGCATCTGTTGCTACTATTTCAGGGAAGTGGGTACAATGACTGTAAAGTTAAGGTGATGCTTATAGCTGAAATTTTAATTAATTTTTTAAATTTAATCCTTTTTCTCTATTTTATTTTTTTAATATCTTATTTTTATTTTTTATTTTATGTGTATGCATGTATTGCCTGCATGTAGGTAAGTGGACCGTGTCATGCAATGCCCTCAGAGGACAAAAGAGGCTTTTGGATCCACTGGAGCTGGAGTTAAGAACAGTTGTTAGCTGCCATGTGGGTGCTGGCATTCAAACCCGGGTCTTCTACAAGCTGAGCCATCTCTCCAGCCCCTATTTTTAAGATTATTTTTATTTATGTGTTTGGGGTTGCCCATGGAGAACACATGAGAGCGTCAGACCCCCTGGAGCTGGATTTGCAGGCAATTGTGAGTCATCTGACATGAGCACTGGGAACCAAACTCCAGTCCTCTGCAAGAGCAGCAGGTGCTTGTAACTGATGAGCCATCTCTCCAGCCCTTTCATCTATTTTATATTTAGTAAGTTTTCTAAAATCAGTGGTTACCACATTTAAATATAATGGGATAGCCCAGTATCATTATTATTTGGGCCACACTTTGATTATACACATAGATCTTTATAAGCAAATGCATTTTGACAGATCACAACACTAGTTTATTAATCAGAACTTATTGTTAATGGGCACAAATTAAATTAGTGCCATTTTACGTTCTTAGCATATTATTCTTTTTAAGTAAATTTAGAACTTCAAATTAGGTCAAATTATGAAGCATTTAAATATTTTTATGTTATTTTTATGTATATGAATATTTTACCTGCATGTGTGTAAGTTTACCATGTGTATGAAATGCCTTGAAGAGGCCAGAAGAGGCTGTCAGATCCCCCTAGGACTGGACTTACAGATAGTTGTTAGCTGCCCTGTGGGTGCTGGGAATCAAACTCAGGTCTTCTGGAAGAACAGCAAGTGTTCTTAACCACAGAGCCATCTCTCCAGCTCCCAAACTATGAACTGTTTAAACAGTACATTTATTTGTGCACCTTTTCTGCCCTCTATATCTGGGATTTTATGAAAAGTTCCACTTTTGTTCTCTTTTGTTCTCTTTCCCTTATGGTTTAGACGTTTAGCCATCTGAGGTCCAAATTTTAGTTTCCATGTTTATGTGATAAGTCAGAGTGTGAACCTTGTAGGTGGCTATAGGGGTATAGAGGACATATTAATTTGCTAGATTTATTATATGAAACACCACACACAGAGTCCTTAGGCCACAGAAATGTATATCTTATAATTTTGGATGTTGGAATTTCAAGATGAAGTTGGAAGGTGTGCTGGATAGCTTTAGTGTCAACTTGACACACCTGGGTTGAGGGAGCCTCAATTGGGGAATTTCCTCTATTGGGCTGGCCTGTGACCATGTGTGAGGGACATCTTCTTGATGAGTGATGTGGGAGGGCCCAGCCCACTGTGGGTGCATTATGGGTGGTGCCACCCCTGGCAGGTGGGCCTGTGTTGAATAAGAAAGCAAGTTGAGCAGGGGCCAGGGGATCAAGATAGTAAGCAGCGTTCCTCCATGGCCTGTGCTCCAGCTCCTGCCTCCAGGTTCCTGCCCTGAGTTCCTACCTTGGGCTCCCAGACAAACTGTGACCTGGGATATATAAACTAAATAAACCCTTTCCTCCCCAAGTTGGTAGTGGTCAGAGTATTTTGTCACAGCAATGGAGGAACAAACTAGGACAGAAGGTTTAGTTTTTCCTAAGGGCAGTCACCATCTTCTTGTATATGCATATGGTTCTCCAGGTTCACTCCTAGTATCAATCCCTCTTTTTCAAAATATTCTGTGTGTGTGTGTGTGTGTGTGTGTGTGTGTGTGTGTGTGTGTGTGTGTGTATTGCCTGAATGTATGTAAGTGCACCCACGCATACAATGCCTGTGAAAGTCAGAAGAGGGCATTGGATTCCCTGGAATTGGAACTACATACTATTGTTAGCTGCCATGTGGGTGCTAGAAACCAAATCAAGGTCCTCTGCAAGAGCAGTCAGTGCTGTTAACCTTTGAACCAGCCCCTGGATCCCTCTTTCAAGGATACAGCCAGAATGGATTTAACATGCTACCCTCATGAGGTCATTTAACCTTAATGACCTTAGCATATGATTCTATTTTCAAATGTCTTCACACTAGTGTTAGGGACTCAAGATATGAATTTTCAAGAGACACAATTCAGTCCATAAGTGGAAGAAAGGGGTTTGTGATCCGCTTTGTGTGCAGCCATCCCTGAGATGGATTTGGTCATTCAAATAATGATTAGGGTTCCTCAGAGTATTAATTTTCACACTATATCTCTCTGTTGTTTGTAAGTACATGTGTGTGTGCACACAAATCTGCATAGACATGCAAAATCTTGGGTGGAAATGTCTGATAGTAGAGTATAGATGAAGCCAGTAATCAATATAATCAGTATCCATACGATGGAATATTATTAAACTGTGAAAAATAGAAGGAATGATTTGTAAATTTTAAGATTTTTGTGAAATAAAATATTCAACTGCATAGGATTTTTGTATGCTACCAGGCATTTGTGTTTCCTAAAATAGAAGCACTGACGTATGAAGTCTGTAAAATAGTAAAAGTCAGAGCAATACTGAGTGAGGTATATTTTGCTAAGGATCATGCAAATTTTTAATTAATGTAACCCAAAACTAGTATATATGACAAATGGGAAAATACAGTCCCAGAAAGCTTAAGTCTCCTCCTACTAGATTAACAATTTTAATTCTCATTTTTTAAATTTTTTATGTGTATGCATGTATTGCCAGCAGGTGTGTAAGTGCACCGCGTTGGGCAATACCCTCGGAGGTCAGAAGAAGGCATCAGATCCCCTGGAACTGCAGTTACAAACAGTTGTTAGCTGCCATGTGGGTGCTGGGAATTGAACATGGGTCCTCTGCAAGAGCAATCTGTGCTTTTAACCACTGAGCCATCTCTCCAGCCCCCGACTTTTATTTTCTCAATATTATCTCCTAAATTAACCTAGTTTAGATATCACATTGGTTTAGTCTTCTTTTTGAAGCAGGGTCTTCCCAAGGTGGCATCAAGTCTCAATTATCCTGCCTCAGACTCCCAACTTCTCAGATTACAAGTCTGCATCCACATGCTCAGTTCTAATTGTGGTGCTTTCTCCTTACCAGCTATTTTTATGTCCAATAGTTCTAATATGTTTTGAAGTTTATTTTCAAAATTTGCACTAATGCTGCTTACTCATTTAATGAATATGTAGGTGACTTTTCAGAATTTAAAAAAAAATTTGTTATCTTTTTGAGTGAGGATCTCCCTGTATCCCCATCTGGCCTGGAACTCACTATGTAAACCACTCTGTCCTCAAACTCACAGAGATCTGCCTGCCTCTGCCTCTCAAGTGCTGGGATTTAAAGGTGTACACCACCATGCCTGGCTGAATTTAAATTTTAAAACATAATTATAATGATTCCAGTGATCTTAGCATCTGTAAAGCCTCTAATGCAAATAAATAATAGCATGTGTCATTCAGAAAATGAATTAAAGAATTAAACTCACTGAGTTTAATTCTTTTTATAAAATAACATGCCATATTTGTTCTTTAAAACATAAGTTTGTTACTGAGAAGGGAAGCACTGAGACTGTGTGATTCCAACAGAGGCTTCTGCATTGTGAGTATCTCAATGGACCTGCACTTGAGTAAAAGTGTTAAAAATGATTTTGAAAGAAAACAAAATGAGGGCAATCATTTTAAACTCTCCTGAGGATGTAGCCCAATGGTAGAGCACTTGCAAAGATGCTTGAGGCCCTTGGCTCATTCTGTCACAAAGCAATACTAAATCTAAAGAAAGTATCCTCTTAGGAAAAGGTTCCAAGTAGTCACAGCAAATGAAGAAAATCTACTGATCAAGAAAATTGTGAGAAAATTCAGGATGAAGTTTGAAATTCAGTGCTAGTTAAATGTAAACCATCTTTTACCTTCCTTTACTCAACTTAGTGGGCCAGAAACAACATTGCAGACTAGTGCCACCAACAAAACTGGGATCCATCTCCTGCCAGCTGCCAGTTGGTGGGCTGGTTTTCATGGTGTTGTGACAAGACATAATTTCTCCTCCTGTCCTCAGGCTCTGCTCAGACGTGACTATGTTCTGTGTGAAGGCTTATGAGAAGAAAAATGTGTGCCATGGAGCTGGCAACATTGGGCATAATACTGTTGAGAACACTATGATGTCATCATCTACTAGATGTGATGTCATAGAAGGAAAATCCATACACTCTGAGAGTCACTGCTTAGCATGTGGGTGATCAGGGATAGGGAAAGAGAGGGAAAGGACAGAGCATTTCTTTTCAAAGTGACAATGTTGTTGAATTGGCAATGATGACAGTTGTCTGTATCTGGGAAGATATTGAAACTTTGGTACTGCTCACACAGGAATTACCTACAAACCAACCATACTAAAAGTATTGAACTGTACCACTGTAGTGAGTGCAACCCAGGGTAAGTGAATTACACCTCAGTAAAGGTGTTTATAAAGTTTATGATTAGAAAAAAAAAGCTTAAGATTAGAACCAAAATAAAAAATGCAAAAGAGAAAAAGGTTACAATTCCTGATATATACATGGAAAGTTTTCAAAGTTTGTAAGTAATGTTTTATATTGTATTCTAAATTCAAATTTACATTTATTATTTGTGTATCAATATTGACTCATGGTTGTTATCATTATTTCTTTGCTTCTCACTTTGACCCAGCGTAGAAAATTGGGAGATATCTCAATTTGTCTTGTTTTGACTTGTCCAAGACTGTCTGTGGTTTTGTTTCACTGGTTTGATTTGGTTCTCAAACACTGGGTTCTCACCATATACCCCAAGACAGCCAGTCTGTCTCAACCTTCCTAGTGCTTGTGTTATAGCCATGGAACGCTGTGCTTACTTTATTTATTCTTGTATTTTTAAAGATTTTTCAAGATTTTCTAGCATAAGATCCTCTAGGACACTCTTGTACGTTCCATTTCCAGAAATTTTCACCAGAGCCACATTAGAATTATTTGGTATCAGGGCTGGAGAGATGGCTCAAAGGTTAAGAACACTGGTTGCTCTTGCAGAAGATCCAGGTTCGAATCCCAGCACCCATATGGCAGCTAACAACTGTCCTTAACTCCAGTCCCAGGGGATCCACCAGCCTCTTCTGACCTCCAAGGGCGTTGCACGACATGGGTGCACTTACCTACATGCAGGCAATACATGCATACACATAAAATAAAAAAATAATAAATTAAAAAAAAAGAATTATTTGATATTCAGGTACCCCACTGACTCAAAGGCCAACAACAGTCATGTGATCCGATCCTGTCAGTGCTTTCAGAAAACCATCAGAAAAATAAGGAAGAAAAAGGCAGAGATTGGGAAGGGATAGAGAAAACTGTCTTTGCACAGAAAGCTTGCTTCACAGCTGGGTGTGGTGGCACACGCCTTTAATCCCAACCTTCAGGAGGCAGAGGCAGGTGGATCTCTGTGAGTTCGAAGCCAGCCTGGTCTACATAGTGAGTGCCAGGCCAGCTAGGGCTGCAGGCAGACTGTTTCAAAAAAGACCAAAAAATAAAAAGGGCTGATGAGATGGCTCTGCGAAAGCCTGAGTTTTATCACCAGAGCCCACATGAAGATAAATTGTCCTCTGACCTCCACATGTGTGCCACGGCACAAACGCACACTGTTTCACTAAATTTTCCCCTTCCCGCCCTCTGGGAGACTGGCCTTCAGTCACTGGGTCTCCCGATTCTAACACTGGTTAACAAAACCAACCGAACACAGTTCTATTTGAATTTTGCATAGTTTATATGACATTTGGGAGGGGATGACTTACAAAGAAATGGCCTCTCATAACCCACACTCCATTCAAGCCCGCCCATAGTCTCCATCAGCTTTCATGTGCAGCACCCACACACTGTCTCACCCCACAGTCTGAGTGCTTCATCTTGCCCTGCCCAGCCTGCGAGATGGGCAGGGTGTCCATGCATTCTGCCTGGCCACACGCCTCGCTCCTGGAGTTCCACTATGGCTGTGGCTTCACCCCTTTTCCCCCGTGTGCCCCTTTTCAAAAGAATGAGTAATTTGGGGGCTATATACACCTACACATATCACATACACACACAAAAAAAAAAAAAAAAAAACTTTGGAAAATGGTTTGGTACTACTCACAAAGGAATTTCCTATGGACCAACCACACAATTCCTATGCAGAAGAGAGATGTATCAAATCCTTCTAGAAGAATTCTCTAACACAGAAATGTGGCTGGAGCCCATAATCCCAGAAATGTGTGACATGCTGCTGCTTCCTCTGGGAACTGTGGACAATACACTGCCAATCAGTGCCTTCCAGACCTGCTGACTCTGTCACACCTCCTATCCTCTAGCGGCACATAATCCGTGAATCAGACCTAACTGACAAAGCACCTCAAACATCAAAGAAGAGAAGTCAAGTGGCAAGGAGTGCTGCGCCTTGTTCCCAGATCACCATTGCAGTCCCTGTCTCCCCAAAACTGCAGGCTCTTTCTAACACACACCACAGTCTCTGTTTCTGGCACACACCACTGTCCTCGTCCCCATGAACCTGCATGCTTTCCTGGGCACACATTACAGTCCTGTCCCCATGAATCTGAAGGATCTCACCAGTACATGCCACAGTTCAGGTCCCTATGAGCCTATAGTCTCAGAGGATACAAAATAAGAAATCAGGGAAGACCAAACACCTGGGAGGTCCTAAGGATCATACCTCTCAAGGGGCAGGCTCAGACCTATGCCTGCTCAAGGCCCTGTCCTCTCAGGATGGTTGTGTGTGTGTGTGTGTGTGTGTGTGTGTGTGTGTGTGTGTGTTGTGTGTGTGTAGGAATGTATTGCCTGCATATGTATAAGTGCATCCATGTCGTGCAATGCCCTCAGAGGTCAATCCCATAGAACTAGAGTCATGGATGGTTGTTAGCCGCCATATGGGTGCTGGGAGTCAAACCTGGATCCTCTGCAAGAGCAGTCAGTGCTCTTAACTGTTGAGCCATCTCTCCAGCCCCAGCAGTTAGGTTTATGTAACTAAGCACTTCATTTGTCAGCTTAGCCAGGAACTTGGCACTTCTACCCTGATAGTCTTGCTACTAAGAAATTAAACTGTAAACTGCAGATGTTAGCGAGGAAAGAGGCAGCATGGCACATTTCAAAACAAACTCAACTGTTGGAAGAGTCTGAGGTACCCAGTGTGGGCTGATAAAACAGCCAGTGTTCTAGAAGTTGTGAATTCTTTGTGCATTGACCCGTGGTGGTGACCTTGACACAAGGCATTGCCAAGGAAGTAAAGTGGGTGGGATATGGGCTCCACTGTTGCCCAGGAAGGTGAGGGCTGAAAACGGCATACTGTGGTACCCTTCCCACAGCCTGTCTAAGAGAAGTCCACAGAATCAGCCTGTAAGACTGGTCAAGACAAGGCTTGACTCATGAGAACAGCAAGTTAAAAACCTGTGCCTCGCAGCATCAGATCTCTAGAGGCAGACAGGATAAGGAGGTGGCAGTGTCTGTGTAGCTGCTCAGGAACTTTCTGTGTCCTGCAGTCTTGTCAGCCAGGGGATTCACTTAGCCCTTTCCGGGACTGGCTTTCCTCCTTAGCTCACTGTCCAACAATAGGATGTGAGAGGAGTGGTCCTGTGACCAGCTTTCATCATGACATTAAAAGATTCAAATTTTTTAATTTAATATTATTATGGGGGGTTACACGTGTGGAGGTTAGAACACAACTTTGTGGAGTAGGTTCTCTCTTTCCATCTTTACATAAGTTCCAGGGATCCAACTCACGTCACCAGGCTTATGTTGCAAGTACTTTTACCTGCTGAGCCATCTTGCTGGCCCAAAAGATTGTTAATAAAGGTAAATTTATTAACAACTACCTGTTCTATCCTAGAAACATGTACATGAGACAGGACAATGAGATCAGGACAAGAAGAGGTACCCCAGGGAAACGTCTCTGAAATTCTCTTCACTTGGGAAGGAGGGGCTTCCCATGTCCACCATCCTGTCATCTCACATCCTTCTGTATGGGGAACTGAGATTCAGCATGGTATTGGTGCCTTATTGGCTGGAGTCCAGATGCAGAACACTGAGGTGTTTTATACCTCTCCTGACATGATGTGCATGATGTGCATCTCTATCTAGGCACAGCCTGGTGAGCCCCTCTGTTTAGCTGTTCCAGGTAGCTCCTGTCCCCTTTGCCCTTCTCAGCCAGGGCCTCACTTACCCCTCCCTCAGGCAGACTGAGCTCCACCCCAGCTTACTCTCCAGCAGGAGAATAGGTGGAAGGGGAAGGCTCTATCTCTCCTGAGATTGGTAGGTTGGTTGGTTGGTTGGTTGGCTTTTGTTTTTTTTCTTTTTTTTTGGTTGGTTAGTTTTTGATAAGGTACAGACCAGGCTGGCCTGGAACTCATGACCCTCCTTGCCTCCATCTCTTTAGCATATCCTGTAGCTATGTGCCATCACAACTGGTTTGAGGGGGCATGTCATTTATGTTGTTTGGGGGTTTTGGGTAGGGAGCTGTTGTATTTTCAACACAAGGTATAACTATGTGGCTTTGCTGGCTGAATTGTGCCTCTGCCTCCAGAATGGTGGGATTGCATGTGCTCCTCAATACTCCTGGCTCATAAGTGTCCTTGGATCCTTTCTCCTCCCTCAGAAAGTGCTCCCTCTGCTAGTCCTGCAGCTGCTGCCTTCCCTTCCCAACTCTGCCTTGGTCTGCCTCCCTGCTTGCATCCCCCTACTCTTCACCGGAACACTCCTTCCCACTCCCACATCTCCCTCTCCTGTCCGACCACCACACCTCTCCTTCCTTTTCCTCCCCTCCCCTCCCCATGCTTCCTCTTTCTTTGACTATGCCAGGCTATCCTCTCCCCTCCCATATTGGTCCTACGTTTCTGTTCTCTCCCTCCCCTCTTTCCTCACCTTTTACTTTCTCCTCAGAGAAGATTAGAGTTCCTGCTTCTGCAGTGGAGTTATCACTTGCATTTACACCCTTAGGCCACTGGATAGGCAGACTCAGCAAAAGACATCTCATGGTAGAAGCTGACCCCTCACTCCCTGCTGAACCCTCCAGCTTATGCCCAGCACTCGAAGACAAACCCAAAGGCCCCTCTATGCAACTGAACTTGAGCTAGAGAGGGATACAAGAGGCACCCCAGCCTCAGAAACTCCCAAGGAGAAGTTCTCCTTAGTCAAAGGTCTAGTGACCGAAGCAGACCTGGGAGATGAGTGTGGAGACACCCACAAAGCACAGTGTGACTACCCTGGAAACAAAGGCTGGCCCACCCTCACTCTGCACAAAGGACTCCACCTCTGTCCTCTCAGATCCTATTTCTCTGCCCCACTCCTCCAGAATGCTTCCTTCCCATTTCCTGAGAGCCCCCCAAGTGTGGGCACAAAAAAGATCCCTGGATAAATCTTTGAAGTTTCTCTCACTTGGAAGAATTACTTCTTGCCTCCAGCAGCTCTGAGCGTTATTTCATCTCACATCCCTTTGGGGTACTGAGGAGAGCCAGCATGATGTTAGCGCCCTCATGACTGGACTCTACATGCAGACGAAGACTGGGACAGTCTGTACCTCCTCCCTCCTTGTGCTGGCTTAAGACTCTGGGATAGATGTGTTAGGCACACAGCAGTATATAATTCTTGCAAGACTTCTGTATGCGGTTCCTTGAGTCCATGGGCTGCTCAATGCCCCACATGATGACATCAAAATCCTTGGAGCTCAGAGATCTCTGTGTCACTACACAAAATGAAGATAAGAAATAGACTTTCTCAGTGATTGGTACACAGGACATGTTCCTGATTAGGCCCACCCTCTACTGGGCAATTCTTCCCTGATTTGAATCATCCTATCTGAAACTCTGTGCCCTTTCAATAACAGCCCTCCACTCCCATACCTTCTCCCCACCTCTCTTTACCCCTAACCTATGGTAACCATCACTCTACTCTCATTCCACCCCCATACCTTCTCACTGCCTTTCTCTACCCCTAGCCTGTGGTAACCATAATTCTATTCTCAATTTCTCATTTTTTTTTTAAACTCAAAGTCAGACATAATAAGATTTGTCTCTCTGAGTTTGTAGACATGTGGTGTTATGGCTTTATGAGTCCTCAGTATGTACATATAACATTTCATTGGACTCTATCAATGTGTGCAATTAGAATTTTTCAATTGAAAAAGCTTTGTGTTGGGCTGGAGATATGGCTCAGTGGTCAAGAGAACTGACTGCTCTTTCAGAGGACCTGGGTTCAATTCCCAGCACCCACATGGTGGCTAACAACCATCCATAATTCCAGTTCCAGGAAATCTGATGCCCTCTTCTGACCTCCTCAGGCACTGCACAACATGGGAGCACTTAACACACATGCAGATGATACACTTATATACATAAAATATTTTTTAAAAAAAAGAAGAAATGAACATATGTTACCTACCTGTATCCTTATCTGTTTCTCCTGTCCACTTCTACAAATCAGGGAGGTGTCTTTCAACTGGGCAGGAAGCCACATATTCCAGGCATGAAGCCAGCAACACTCTGTGTACTCCCTTCCAGCCTGTGCTCCTGTCACCGTGGGGTTGCCCAGTGTGGTGGATTTTCTTCTTCTAGTGATGCTCTGTATGAGGCCACTTTGCTTTCTGTCTTCTTTCCGGCACTATTTACATAGGTGGTGGCAGGGAATCCACTGTTCCACTGTGGGGAGCCCTGGTGGGAGTGGGCATCCTCTTCTTGAGGCTGCAGGGGGAATGTGCCCCTCCACTCCTTCATGGGAACCAAGATGGCTATGAAAATCCTGCCAAGGGCGGGGTGTGGTGGCACATGCCTTTGATCCCAGCTCTTGGAGCAGAGGCGGGAGGCTCTCTGTGAGTTTAAGGCCAGGTTGGTCTACATAGTGAGTTCTAGGCCAACGGGGGCTTCAGAGAGACGCTGCCTCAAAAAGACCAAAAGAAAAAGAAAATATGGCCAAGGGAAAGATTGAAATCTCACTCTATTGTGTCTGAAACGGATATTGTAGAGATGATCGAAATCTGTCTTTATTAAAACATAAATTGATATTATGAACAATTTCGATCATTCAAATATTGGCAAATTATTCCATATCATCCAAATGGACACCTTTAGTTAAAATATACTGTGTATGCTCTGCTGTAATGCTGTTAAACTGGAGTGGCACGTGGAGATTTAAAACTAGGGAACATACTAGCTGACATCTATAGGAAACATCAAAATCTCTGACTTTGGTATAGGTTCACAGTTTGTACCACATATTGGTGTACTTTCCACTACTGAGCCCCAGATCTCTTCAGTCACTAAGGCTACGATGATGTTAAAGCAGATATTTGGAGCCTGGGTGTCATATTGCACATGATGGTTATGGAGACCCGCTCCTTTGAGGTGACCCACCCAAAGATGAAGGTGCAGATCTTGGAGGGAAGCTATAGGAAACCATTGCACCTTTCTGCTGAATTACAAAACATCATTAATCAGCTGCTGACCATTGACCCAAGCCAAAGCCCAACTTTGGAGCAAATCCTGAAGAACCACAGATTACTCAGGGAAAATATTTACCAGCTAATCCTCGTAAGCTATGCCATGGGTACTTGAATTCCACTGGAAAGAAAGTACACGATGGGCTTGGGTATATTCATAAGTCTGTGGTTAAAAAATAAATACAATGAGGTAATGGCAACTGTCTTGTGTTGGAATCCAAGTTCTGTGAGAAAGAAAGCTGCATCATCTAAAAGCAGCCCGTCAATCCATGGGCCACTCCTTTGCTACCTCATGTAGAACCTGACACTTCTGCTCTTGCCCCAAAGAGGAGAACAACTGAGCTGCCATTTACCCTATTGCTGTCTTCTCAAAACATTCTCTGCTTAAGGATAACGAGGAAGCACAGCAGGAAGGTGGCAGAAGGGACACAATTTGCCCAATGGTTTTTAATATTGTATAATGTCCTCTGAGGGCTGCCTTAGGTGATTTGACTCTGAGGCCATGGTGTCATGGTCTTGACAATTTACAATTTACTCCTATGAATATTCATTATAGGTAGCAATTGTGTCTAAGTAAATGAAAAAGAAAAAAGAAAATTAGCCTTAAAGCTATAAACAAAATGAACACTGAAACCAACAAACAAGCTAGCTATCAAGGAGGTCCTCAGACTATACAGACAAGGAACTAGAGAGATGGCTCAGCAGTTAAGAGCACTGGCTGCTCTTGCAGAGGACCTGGGTTCACATCCCAACACCTACATGGCTAGCCATTGTCTGTAACTCCTGTTCCAGGGGATCAGACACCCTCTTCTGGCCTCCATGGGCATTGCACATGGGTGATACACTTACATACATGTAGGTAAAACACTCATATACTTAAATTATAAATAAATAATGTTTAAGACTTTAAAAAATACTCTGACAAAAGCAACTTAAGAGAGAGAGGGCCCATGTCAGCTCACAGTTGCAGGTTTGGTCCATCATGGTGGGGGAGTCAAGGCATCAGAAGCCTGAAGCAACTGCTCACATTACATCCCAAATCTAAAGAAGACTGCAATGAGTGTGAGTGTGCTAGTGCTCAGCACTAGCTTAGACAGCCCAGGTCCTGCTCCCAATTAAGATGGATCTTCCCTTACCAATGAACGTAATCAATACCATCCCCCAAACACAAGCCCAGATGCCCATCTCCCAGGTGAGTCTAGAGTCTGTCAAGCTGAGAGCTGAAGTTCACAACCACACAGGGTACATGCCTGAAGGAATCAAAGTCACTATGCAACAAAGACGCCTGCATACACATCTTTATTGTGGCACTATTCTCAACAGCCTAGTTGTGTAATAAACCTAGGTACTCACCACATGGAGAATGGATAAAGAAAATGAGGCTGTATTTGTTCTTGCCTGTAATCCCACCAACTAGAGAAGTTGAGCCAAGAGAATTTCTGTGAGTGAGAGGCTAACCTATGCTACATAGTAAGATCCTGTTTCAAAGCAACAACAAAATGGTGTATATACAATGGAATATTACTAAACCATAAAAAATAAAATTATGTAGTTTATAGAAAGGCAGGTAGAATCAGAGAGCAGATCATGTTAAGTGAAATAAGCCAGACACAGAAAGACAACACATTTTCTCTCATACATGGAATTTAAAAACAATAATAAAAGACATCAAAGTAAAAGGGGGATTAAGATATGGAAGAGGGACATGGAAGGGACAAGAGAAGTCAATGGAGTGAGTCTGACCAGAATGCCATCTGTGTGTATGAAAATGTGACAATGTAAGCCACACTTTTGTATAATATATGCTAATAAAGGTATGAAACAGAAAAACTGTCTAAAATTACTTTCATACATGGTAGCTTACTTCTGTAATCCCAGCACTAGAAGCTAAAGAAGAATGAGCTTGAGTTTGAGGGCAGCCTGAGCTACATAGTTAATACAAGGCCAGCCTAGACTACATAGATCCAGTGTCAAAAAAACAAGCCACCCGAACTGGGCCTTATGGCACAGGTCTGCAATTCCAGTTTCTTAGAAGGCTGAGGTAGTCTCAAAAAGTGAAAAGAAAAACTGGGGATACAACTTGGGTTGGGTCCTGGATGGTGGGGAAGAAACCAAAAGAAATACTTTTAGGTTTTGTGCCTGAGATGTATATGAAACATAAATAAATTTAGTCTTGAGTATTGCCCCCAAAATATTTCTGGCATTTCAGATAAGAATAATATAGCCTGGGGCCAGGAGATGGTTCAGTGGGTAAAGGTACTTGCCACCAAACCTAAAAACCTGAGTTCAATCTCTGGGACTCACATGATGGAAGGAAGAAACAGACTTCCAAAAGTTGTCCTCTGACCTCCACACTCATGCTATGACACACATGCCCACACTCACACACATTCAAATAAATAAATGTAAATGAAAAGTTACTATTTTTAAAAAAAGAAAGAAATATTCAGCCTGTATTGCTTTTCTTCCCTTACAAGCTCTTAATGATAAAGTGCCACTAATTTTTTCTTGCTGTGCTGGATAGCTTTAGTGTCAACTTGACACACCTGGGTTGAGAGAGCCACAGTTGGAAAATTGCCTCTATTGGACTGGCCTGTGGCCATGTCTGAGGGGCATCTGCTAGATGAGTGATGTGGGAGGGCCCAGCCCACTGTGGGTGGTGACACCCCTGGGCAGGTGGGCCTGTGTTGCATAAGAAAGCAGGCTGAGCAGGGGCCAGGGGAGCAAGCCAGTAAACAGCATTCCTCCATGGCCTGTGCTCCAGCTCCTGCCTCCAGGTTCCTGCCCTGAGTTCCTACTTTGGGCTCCCCGATGAACTGCGACCTGGGATATATATGCTAAATAAACCCTTTCCTCCCTAAGTTGGTAGTAGTCAGAGCATTATGTCACAACAATGAACAAACTAGGACACTAGTTTGTATTGTATTTTTTTAATTTATTTATTTATTTTATTATTTTTATTTATGTGTATTGCCTGCATGTATGTGAGAGCACCCGTGTTGTGCAATGCCGCGAAGGTCAGAAGAGGGCTTCGGATTCCCCTGAAACTGGAGTTAAGGACGGTTCGTGGCCGCCATGTGGGTGCTGGGAATCGAACCCGGGTCCTCAGCAAGAGCAGTCAGTGCCCTTAACCACTTAGCCATCTCTGCAGCCCCGTATTCTATCTTTTTTAAGCGAGGGTCTCACTCTGTAGCCCAGGCTGGCCTGGAACACACTGTGTAGCTCAGGATGGCCTAGAACTCCCATGAATCCTCTTGCTTCTCGGCCTTTCAAATGCTGAAATTACAAGCATGAGCCACCACATGTAACTGATAAAATACTACATAAGACTTCATTTGTGCTGAACCACCACAAAAAAAATGTGCAGGTTAAAAATTATACCTGGAATCCCAGCACTCAGGAGGCAGAGGCAGGAGAATCTCTGTGAGATCAAGGCCAGCCTGGTCTACATAGCAAGTGCCAGACTAGCTGGGGCTATAGGGAAACCCTGTCTCAAAAAAAAAAAAAAGAAAAAGAAATGTATAAGCAAAAGCAAAACACATATACACATAAATTAATTTTAAAAAAGTTAATGTAAGAAAAGAAAGAGAATGAGAAAAAACAAAGGCAGGAGCATCACGGAAAGTGGGAGAAAGTCAAGAGAATGGAAGTCAAAGAAAGCAAGCACACTGGGGCAGGGGGAAAGCATAGTCTTATTTTGAACCAAGAGAGTAGTGAAGAGAGAAATATGAGTTAAACAGCTTTAAAGTGGAATGGAAGATAGGTCACTGAGATGATGATTGTAAGCAATTTAGCCATGATTACATTTATTACCCATCCTCTTGTTGGATAGTCACTTATCACCTTGTCTCCTGTAGAGACAGAGGCCTGACACTGTACTTTTATGATGAAAAACATATCTATTTAGATTAGCCAGCTGGACTCAGTTCAGATGATTCTAATGTTGTTGTCAGCATCCAAAGCAGCAGCATGAGGAGCCAGTCAAACATACACTTTCTTCACCAGGGTACTGACTTTGGCCACATCTCTGTCCTAGAGTTTCTACATGGCCTTTTTGAACTGCTGCCTGTCATTCTTGACATCCAAAATGAGCACATGTGTCATCTTTTATTGTGTCATGGCTGACTAGTGGTCAGGGGAAACTTGACTACTGTACAGCAAAGTTGTTTCTCCTTTCTGAGAGTCTCTGGGCTGCCTCCAGAGCCCTGCCATCTTGGTCTGCAGGAAGGTGGGTAATGTGGGGATTTCCTTTTCTGTGGCTTAGACACTTTTCAGCACCGACTTCTTGGATTTCAAAGGCTTCGCCTTGGCTTCAGCTCTGGGAGGCTCAGGATTTCCCTTCTTATGCTTGTAGCATCATCTTGGAGAGAAAAAAAAATGTCTGATGTTGTACATTTTATTAAGAATATACCAAGCCAGGGGGCTAGAGAGATGGCTCAGCAGATAAGAACACTTCTTGCAGAAGATCCAGGTTCAAATTCCAGCACGCACATGGCAGCTAACAACTGTCCATCACTCCAGTTCCAGGGGATTCATCAGTCTCTTCTGTCCTCTGCAGTCATTGCACGACACTGGTGCACTTACCTACATGCAGGCAATACACACATACACATAAAATAAAAATAATAAATAAAATATTTTTTTAAAAGAATATACCAAGGTGGGTGTGGTGGAAAACACCTTTGATGCCAGCATTCAGGAGGTAGAAGCAGGCATATCTCTGTGAGTTCTAAGCCCACCTGAGCTACATAGTGAGTTCCAGGCCAACAGGGTCTACAGGAAGACCCTGTCTCAAAAAGACAATATATATGTGCATGCTAGTATAGGGAAAATTCTGAGTGTGGAGTAAAGAATGTTTTTGTCATCCAACCATGAATGTTGAGTTCCCTTTATCCCCACCATATCCTTCAAAATCAAGAAACATCTGAGACCAGGGAACACAGAGGCTTTAAAATAAGCTAAAATTGGAGTCTTGTTGCATTGAAATATTGTTGTCATGTGAACTAGATCATAATATAACATCCTTTCAAGTGGTTCTCACAAGGGCTTTCATAGTTCAGAGGCCTGAGGCCTATTGGAGACTCATGAAGTAATGCCAATACCCAGATCCAAGCCTATCTGCACTGGGAAAATGCATGCCACAGCAAACTGGGGGCAAATTCAAGGAGACTGAGGTAGCCAAGCCTTACGGCACACATTTGTAATACCATTGTAGGAAGGCTGAGGAAGGAGAATCAGGAGTTCCAGGACCGCCTAGGCTACACAGCAAGACTCTGTCTCAGGCAAAGATAGCGAACTAAGAGCAGAGGGCAAGCCAGTCGTGGTGGCACACGCCTTTGACCCCAGCACTCAGGAGGCAGAGACAGGTGGATCTCTATGAATTCAAGGCCAGCCTGGTCTATGTAGTTCCAGGCCAGCTGGGGCTACAGAGAGACCCTGTCTCAAAGAGACGAAAAAAAAAAAAAGATCAGAGGGATAAAGAGCAAGAGTCATGCGAGAGAGAGGGACAGGGAGAGAGCTTAGAGCAAGTGGGAACAGGTATTTTGTTTTGTTTTATTTTGGTTGAGACAAAGTCTCACTGTGTAGCCCAGGCTGGCCTTGAATTTGTGTTCTGCCTTAGATTCTCAACTGCTGGCACTACAGGCATGCACCACCATGCCCAGCTGAAAAAGAAATTTTAAACGGCAAAAATTATAAGGATTGGGGCTGGAGAGATGGCTCAGTGGTTAAGAACACTGGTTGTTCTTGCAGAAGACCCAGGTTCAAATCCCAGCACCCACATGGCAGCTAACAACTGTCCATAACTCCAGTCCCAGGGGATCCAACAGCCTCTTCTAACCTCTTCAGGCATTGCACAACATGGGTGGCACTTACCTACATACAGGCAATACATGCATACACATAAAATAAAAAATAAAATAAATTTTTTTTAAAGTTTAAAAAATATTATAAGGATTATATCAGGTTTTTTTATAATGTGTATGAGTATTTTGCATGCATGATGAGAGTGTGCCCATGTTGTGCAATGTCCATGGAGGCTAAAAGAGTGTAGCAGGCCCCTGACTAGAGGACATCCATCCTGCTGTCTTATGTGACCTGGCCTAGTTATCCACACCCTGAAGAGACCATGGGTCCCTCAAATTGACCATATGTCAGGCCAAGATGATCTATTGCCTAATGCCATATCTGCTCTGTCCATGCTTGCTTGCTCTGGAGGTTGGATAATTTGAATTTTAACTGACTTATGCAAATATGTGCTTGAGTTTGAACCATGGCGATTTGCCCCTTGTATTCCCGCTTTTGTGAAATATCTAAATGTGTATAAAATGTCCCTGAAAACTCCCTTTGGGGATGTTCTCTGTATTCTCTCCTGGAATGTGGGGACAGCCCAGCCATGAAATAAACCTTCCTTGCCTTGACCTAGACCTCGTGGTAAGGCTTGATTTCTTGATTTCCAGCATACAGCAAAGAGGAGTTGGATTCTCTGGAACTGGATGATTGTTAGTGGTCATATAGGTGCTGGGAACTAAACCTGGGTCCTCTGTAAGAGCAACCAGTGCTCTTAACTACTGAGCCATCTCTCCAACCCCCTAGCTCAGGTATTTTAAAGTAAAAATCCTTCATCACAATGATTAAAAGCAAAACAGTATCAGCTTGCAGTTAAGACAGTTTTCTGGGCAGATGTTCTTATAGAAATTCTTATTTCCAAGAATTTGTTGGTGTCAATTCATTGGACATAATGTTCAGGTCCATATAATAGACAATTTCTTTCAAGTGTGTCATGTATCTAGACCCCTCCTGTTCCCTTCACTTAGTCTCCTTCCTTCACCCAGATTCTGCTAGTTCCCTCCAACCTTTTAGTCTCCCTTCTGCTTTCAAGTCCTATATACACATATGTATAAATGGTTGTATCTATTAAGAGTTCTAAGACCCACAAATGAGAGCAAATATGTAGTATTTGCCGTTATGCATCTGACTCATTTCCTTTAATAGCATCTCCAGTTGCATCAATTTTCCAGGAAAGTCATAATTTCATCCTTCTTTGTGGTTGAATAAAATCACTGTGTATGGATACCACATTTTATTTACCCACCCATTGACAGACACCTAGGTTAGTTCCATAACTTGGCTGTTATGAATAGCTCTGTGATAAACATGGATGTGCAGGTATATCTGTGGTTTGAGTATGTACCCAGAAATGGAATACCTGGGCTGAATGATAGTTCTATTTTAAGTTTTCCATAGTGACTGGATCAATTTACATTTTCATCAGGAGTGTATAAGGGTTCCCCTTTAGCATTTGCTATTGTTTTCTTAATGATAGCTATTCTCACTGAGATGAGACAGAATCTTAATGTAATTTTAATCTGCATTTCCCTGAATACTAAGGATTTTGAACAGTTTTTCATATTTACTGGCTACCTGTACTTACTTTTTACAACTGTTTATTTCATCAGCACAATTACTGATTTGTTTGAGGCTTTTTTGTTAAATTTTTCAGTTCTTTATATAGTCTAGACATTAATCCACTGTCAGAATAATGCCTAGTATTCTAGTTTGCCTTCAGTTGTTGTAACAAAACACTCTGACCAATACCAACTTGGGGGGGAAAGGGTTTATTTCATCTTACATCTCCTGGGTCACAGTTCATGAGGGAGCCCAAGGTAGAAACTCAGGGCAGGAACCTAGATGCAAGAGCCGAAGCACAGGTCATGAAAGAAAACTGGTTACTGGCTTGCTCTCCCCGCCTGCGCTCAACCTACTTTCTTATATGATACATGACCATCTGCCCAGGGAAGTCTTTTTCAGAAAATCCTTGCTTATGCCTACACCTTGACTTGTTTACTCTGTTTTCCTCTAAGACTTTGAAGAGTTTCAATCAGTCTTATATTGATTCTTTGTTCCATTTTGAGCTGATTTTTGCACAGGGTGAAAGATAAGAACCTAATGTTACTCTTCTTCAGGTCACAATCCAGTTTCCCAGTACCATTTATTGAAGAGGCTATTTTTTTCTCCAATGTGTTTTTGGCATCTTTGTAAACAAAAAATCGGGTGTCTGTAGCTGTGCTCTAGTTTCATTTCAGTTACTGTGATAAAATACCCTGATAAAAAGTAACATGGGGAGAAAAGTTTTATTTGCTTACAGTTCCAGGTGAAGGTTCATCTTTGTGGGCAATTGTGTCCAAAAGAGCCTGTTTCCTCCGAGGGGCAGGCCTGCTGAGGAGAACTGACTGTGAAGACCTAACCATGGGAGAAGGGGCTTTCTGCAAGACTGTGTGCCCACGAGGTGTGGGCAAAAGCTTGCTGCGACTATGGGTGGGCCTTGGGAGCAATCTGGAGGGGCAGGCTCTGAGCCAGTGCAGAGCTGAGCCCGGAGTACTTGTCTCTTTGTAAGTCACCCCCCCAGGGGCATAAACCATAATAAATTCATATAAAAATATGTTATATGGTTTGCCTGGTAGTGCAAGAGACCCCGAGAGAACTCAGGCAACAAAAGCAGTCAAGGCAGAAACTCAAGCAGCTAGTCATATCACAGCCACAGTCAAGAGCAGAGAAAAACCAATGTGCCCATCCTGCCTGCCTCCCCATTTATATCACCTTCTCCACTCACACAGTCCAGAGACCAGCCCATGAAATGGTGACACCCACATTCAACGTGGGTCTTCCCACCAATTAAGGCAATTGAGACATCCCCCACAGACATGCCCACGGGTCAACCTGATGTAAACAATACCTCATTCAAGCTCTCTTCCCTAGGTTGTGGCAAGTTGATATTTAAAATTAACCACCACAGTGGGTTTAATTCTGGGCCCTCTAGTCCATTCCATTCACTTAAATGTCTTTCTTTGTGCTAGCACCATACTATTTTGTTATTATTGCATTTGAGATAAAGTCTCCTATAGCCCAAATTGGCCTTGACCTTGCTAAGTAACTAAGGCTGACCTTGAACTCCTGATCCTCTTGTCTCTGTCTCCCAAGTGGTGAGAGTATAGACACAAGCCACCGTACTTAGTCACCATGCTGTTTATGTTACTATGGCTCTGTAGTATGACTTTGGATCAACTATTGTGATACTTCCAGTATTTCCCTTTTTGCTCAGGATTGCTTTGGTTTCCTGGGTTCTTTCGTGGTTACATATGAATTTTAGGATTGCTTTCTCTAATTCTACAAAGAGCACCATTGGAATTTTGATGGAAATTGCATAGATCACTTTTGGTATCATGGTCGTTTTCACTACATTAAATCTGCTGATCCATGAGTGTGAGAGGAATTTCTCACAGTGACTCCTCAACTTCTTTTTCCAGGGTTTCAAATTTTTCACTGTAGATGTTTTTCACTTCCTTGATTAGGTTTATTACTACATGTTTGATGTTTTTGAAGGTATTGTGAGATTATTTTCATAATATTTTTCTCAGAATGCTCATTATTGATATATAGAAAAGCTTCTGATTTTTGAATATTGAATTTGAATCCTGCTAATTTTTTCTGAGGAGTTTTTAGGGTCCCTTATGTATAAAACCATATCATCTGCAAAAAGAGTAATTTGACTTTTTCTATTCATATTCCTTTTATTTCTTTCTCTTTCATTACTGCTTTAGCTAAAAATTCAAAAGCAATACAGAATAAGTGTGGAGAAAGGGGATACTCATGTCATTCCTCATTTTAAGGGAAATGCTTTGGATTTTTCTACATTTAGTACAACATTTGTTTTGGATTGTTATATATGGCCTTTATTATGTTGACCTTTGTTCCTTCTGCTCCTAGTTTCTTCAGGAATTTTATCATGAACAAACATTGGACCTTATCACAGGACTTAACTACTTCTACTGAGATGGTCACATGAGTTTATTTATGTGATATATCATATTTATTGATTTGCATGTGTTGTAGTATCATTGCATCCCTGGCCTGAAGTTCACTTGATCATGGTGACTGATCTTTTTTAATGTGTATTTGAATTTGTTTGCAAGTATTTCATTGAAAAATTTTGCACTCATGTTCATTAGGGAGATGGGTCTATAATTTTCTTTCTTGTTTCCTTGCTTTGGGTATGAGTGTGTACTGGTGTCATGTGACTTTGGCAGTATTCTTTCCCTTTCTATTTTTTAAATTATTTATTTAATAACCATATAATTAGAAGAAGCATTTCGTTACAACAGCATTGACATATTCAATAACAATTTCCTGAGCTAAGATGCATCTCTTTCAAAATTGGCTGTAAATTTTTAGGTTTACAGTTGAATGAATACAGTTATACAATATTGTACTCAGTATAAACCCTATAAGACATAAAATTAAATAAGGTTTTAAACTTTAAAAAAGATCTCCATTTCATTATTAAAATACACAGTTTCATAAAGAAAAATTCATTTTTAGTACAATTGACACTAAGATGCAAATGCATTTCTAATCGCTATATATCTGATTATTACTAGTCACAGTTGGTTAATTTCTGAGCTCCTTGGCATCTGAGCATAGATGTAAAGTCATCAGGTAGATTTCAATGGTAATGTTTTTCACATCTACTAATTATTAAGGAGCAAATTTTTATGCTTTGAAGAATTATTATTTTTATTTATTTATTTTTACACCCACTTCCCAAATGGCACCCTCCCATAGACTCCCTCCCCCACTAAAGCCCTTATACTCTGCTGTCCCTGCTACTGTCTGCTGTGTTGTCAGAACCCCCAGCCATTCCCCAATACTTGCCATTCTGGTCTTTTAAGATGTTTCATACCATCTTTAGTTCTTCTTTTGAGAACTCTCTGTTCAGCTCCATAGTCCATCTTTTAATTGGGTTGCTTCTTGTCTTGGTTCTCTGTTTTTTAAGTTCGTTATATATTCTGGTTATTAAACTTCTGTCGGATGTGTCGCTGGTGAAGATTTTCTCCCGTTCTGTGGGTTTTCTGTTTGCTTCCTTGGTTGTCTCCTTTGATGTACAGAAGCTTTTTAGTTTAATGAGGTCCCACTTGTTAATTTTTGCCCTTGTTTCCTGAGCAACTGATGTCTAGTTTAGAAAATCCTTTCTTGCACCTACATCTTGAAGTTTTTCTCAATGTTTTCTTCTAATAGTTTCAGAGTTTCAGGCTTTACATTGAGGTCTTTGAGCCATTTAGAATTGACTTTTGTGCAAGGTGAAAGATAGGGGTTTAGTGTCATTCTTCTACAAGCTGACATCCAGTTTTGCCAGCACCATTTGCTGAACATGCCATCTTTCCTCCAGTTAATGTTCTTGGCCCCTTTGTCAAATATCAGGTGGCTAAAATTGCATTTACTCATATTTGGGTCTTTGATTTTGTTCCACTGGTCTATGGTCCTATTTTTGTCACAGTACCATGTTGTTTTTATGACTATAGCTCTGTAATACAGCTTAAAATCTGGTATGGTGATCCACCCAGCATTGCTTTATCTGTTCAAGATTGCTTTGGCTATTTGGGGTCTTTTGTGATTCCATATGAATTTTAGGATTTTTTTTCTAGTTCTGTGAAGAATGTCCTGGGTGA
>NW_008336314.1:2116339-2125811 GCF_000622305.1 Nannospalax galili
GACTTTGCCTGTGATGCTGTGATTCTCTCTGTGATTCATTAATTGTTCCACATGCTTTGTACACCATTGTTCTAATCATTGCTTGTCCCCTTAGGGTCCTTTTGTTTGCTTGGAGGGGGACTTAGGCTCTGCCTAACCTCAACACAAAACACAGGTAGGGGTAAAGGTAACCGCCTAACCTCAGCACAGAGCACAGCTTGGGGTAAAGGTAACCGCCAATATCACTATATTCAAAATTCAAATTACACGCAGCTTGACCACGATTCAGTTCCAGACTCCGGACCGCAGTTATATTTCTCTCTCAGTGACACTGTGCCACAGTAGTATTTCCCGTTTCTTCCCCAAGGCCGTGGCCAATTGACGGGAGCTTTCAGGAGGCTGGCTAGCCAGTGATGGGTAAGATCCTTTCAGAGGAAAGTGGGATGCCGGCCGCCCCCAACGGCTTTCACTCTGGCAGAGGACAACCTAAGACAGGCATGGTCGTTCCATCCCAAGTCTTGGCATGTACTTCATCTTTAAAAAATATAAAAAGAAAGGGGGATATGTCAGGAGCCATGCTTGCCATGAGCATTGGAAATTAGGAGAGTGTCACTTTAAGAGCTTCTGAGCTCTCTGCTTCAGCAGTCAGAGCTGACAGGCTGTACCTGGATGATAAATCAGGACTTCTAGAAAGTTAGTTTCAGTTCAGCCTTCATGCTGTCTCTATAGTAACCCTTTTGTTTCTGTTGGGAAGATTCACCTAGGTGACCCAAACTCCGGGTCGGATAAAAAAGACCTGTGGGACCCCTCAGTCGATCCTTCCTGATTTTTCCTTCTAGAGAGTACTCTCCTCTCTGTCCCTGCTGTCCCTTTAATAAACTCCCTACATAACTTCAGACGTTTGCCTGAGTGTCCTTTCTGTTGAAGACCCAAGCTTGGTGGGCTTGGGGGGCGTTCGACAAGTGGCGCCCAATGTGGGGCTTGAAGACCCCCCAGCACCAGGCTGTCTGAACAGATTTTTTTGAGGAAAAAGTGTTTTTTGGGTAAGTATGCCTTTGTTAGGTAAGTACGTCTTTTTCCCTTCTTCCCTGCAGCATATTTATTCTAGTAATAGGTTGCACATTTCAGGGTGTGATTCAGGGGCACTCAATATGAGATTTTTGGATTTTAAAGTAGGGGACAGAATCTGGGGTACGGTAAACATGGCATCTCAGACAGGAGAGGCAGTTTCACTTAACTTCTGGGCTGCTTGGACATTTGTTAGAGCGTGCACTAAATGCTGTCCAAGGAAATTGCTTCCAAGCCAGTGAAGGAAGTGAAGCGTAAAGTCTCAGAGCAAGTGTGCAGAATTTTTTATTCAGAATTTCCTCCTCCTTACCTGGTTCCCGGTGTTCAGAATGCAGTGAGAATGCAGACTCAGATGGCTAACTTTAAATACTGGCACAGAAAATCAGACCTAAGATATTTTCTGCCTGCCGTCTCCTGCTTGTTGTTTTAAATTAATGTAGTATAGGCTGGAAATGTGAGAAGCTGACTCAGGGCAGAAACTGGTCCTTTCTGTTCAGACTCATGCTAGTTCTCACAGACTTCTGTTCTCAAGAATTTTCCAGGTTCAGACTGACCCTCTGACTCTGTGAAAGGAACTGAGAGCAGCTTGCATGTTTTAGTGCCTTGGCATGCAAGATTTTCTTTGGCTGAAAAAGGCTTCCACCTCAGGGATCATTCTCTTTGGGTTCCTAAAAGGGTGACCCAACCGAGATTAATCATACGAGAAACCTGTGGAAACGGGCGTTGGAATACAATTCCGCTGTGATTGATGTGGGGAATGAGGAACAGTATGAGGGCTGTTCAGGACGCTGACCGGGGCCGTCCACAGCGATGCTTTGGGACGTAAAACTGGCATGCCCACGTGATGTCGACACTGTGCCTTTTGCAGATCTGCGTTGGGTGCCATTCCCAACATGTTATATTTAAATTAGTTTACTGGTACCATGTAATAAATTTCCCTCTGTGTGAGCTTGGCACGGCTCTGTCTAGATGATGTGTAAAAAATAGCAGTTTTGGAACTTGTCTTTCTGTGTTCTTTTCTGACAGCACAGGTTGGTGGCTCAGGTATGTGAGGTGGCATCCTGAGCACTCTGAGCAAGTAATTTATGGCAGATTTTGCTTGTGAGGAGAACTCTAAGCGGGTAGCTTGTGGCAGAGGCTGCTTGTGATGAGTCTTGGAGCTCTACATGTGGTTTGTGGCAGAGGCTGAGCCTTTCTTGGTGCTGGTACCCAGCCTTCTTTGGCTAATACCTGACTGCTTGAAGTTGTGGCCCAACGTGATGCAGTTGCGTGCCACCAGAGAGGTTTGGACTCAAACACCAGCTGCCAGAAGGGTTCTAGTTTCGCCAAGAGCTACAGGTAATAATGAACAGGTGATTTGTGGCAGAAATCACTCGTGATGAGCTCTTGAATCTGTTGTACTCTGTTTCAAGTTCCATGTTTTTGCAAAAGACATCTATAACAATATTGTGCGCACTGTAAAAATTATGAACTCAGGCTACTGATATCAGTTATAAATTATTTGTGCCTTGTTTATCTCATTTTGACAGTTATGTTTCTGTGTGTCACCTTGGTTACTTGGTATACATGGTTGTGTTTTATGTTGACGTTGCCTTGACAACCTGGTGTGTTGCTCTGTTGCCCTTGGTTGTCCCGGTTGCCCAATGTAACCCCTAGACCTTCCTTGGATGGTGCGTGGCTGCTTGAAGCTGCAGCCCAGCGTGATGTGGCCACGTGCCACCGGGGGGGGGGTTTGGGGGGGGCCACCCGGGGAAGTGGCTTTGTAGGGGGTTCCTGCTGCACTGTGCCGGGAGGGTTAGATCCACTATTGCTAAGCAACAGTTATGCTCCATTATGATGGATACACTTGCCTGTCTTCCCTGCTAAAGTCTTACGTCCATACTTTAAAGTCATATCAATTTGGATTCAGCTCCTCAGGTCTGAATCTACAAAGTATTGTGGACAAAAACCTGCTAAACTCATAGTTCCTTTTACAAAGTCCCAGGTGGATTGGCTGTTTCAAATTTCTGAGGCTTGGGAAACTTGCCCTAGCTGCTTCTCAAACCACTGATTTTTATTTGATAAAGTTATATGCTCAGTTCCCTTGCCACATGCCTTATTGATATTTACAGATGGGCTTTTTAATGGATGTTTTCCTATGTTGCTGATGGGACCACCGTAGTGATTCATACTTCTCAGTCTTCAGCACAGGCTGCTGAACTGCATGTTGTGGTTTTAGTTTTTCAAAGATTTCCAGATCAGGAGTTTAACCTTTATACTGCTAATTTTTATCGTGTTCTGTTGCATTTTTTTGACAAGATTTGGATATCTGGGTACCACTATTTAGGGTCTCTTGGCACATGGTCTTTGGGATCGGGGCTCGGTTGCTTGAAGCTGTGGCCCAGCATGATGCAGCTGTGCCCTGTCTTGCGGCTACTGTGCCATGGACTCAATGGTTTTCTGAATCAGGGGAGAGTCCTATCTCTCTCTTGTTCAGTCAAGTGTTGCCTTGATGAATGCATGCTGCTATGCTTAACAGGACACACACAAAGCTACTTCCATGTTTGCTAGGGATTGTTGATAGACTATAATTCTTAAGTTTGCCTTTTACTACCTCTTCCTTTTAGGACAGTAAACGAAACTACAAGATTTGTAAAGAATGAACTTTCTAAAGACAAGGTGTGTTAAGTTCAGGTCATGAGCTATACAATGCTTTGTATTTAATGATTTGTGAGATTACTATAATGAAACATCTACAGTATATGATAAAGTGTCTGCTTTACTAGTACAAAAAAACGTTTCCAGCAATTCTCTTGCTGGGATTGCTGCTGCAATTGCCTTTCTGTTGTCCCTCTTCTTTTTCGTTATGCCTGGTCTGCAGTCGTGGTTGTCGGTGCTCCTATGCATGAGGCGGGACGTAGTCACTTGAAGCTGTGGCCCAGCATGATGTGGCTGCGCCGTCCTGCATTTCTGCTCCTGACTGCTATGATTGTTTTCTAAGGAATGACATTTTCTTTACTTCCTGTCTTTTGTCCTTAATGCTCCCATTACAACGGATTGTACAATATGCAGCCAGCTGTTATGCTGATGTCTTTTTCTAGGTATCGGAGACAGTTAAAGTATGTTCTTCAGGACCTAGGTTTAATGTTGTGGTTATTTCTCCAGTGAGCTCTAGAAACAGGTAGTCAATGTTTGTGTCATCTGTGGCTTCCTGTTTCTGGAGCCCTTTGGAGTAGTAAAATGTCTACTCTCTATCTTCAGTGTGTTGGTTGTCACCGTGGAAACCTACCCAATACATACATACCTCGTTTGTTCCACAGGACCCTTTTCCACAAACTTTAAAGAACAAACAAGAACACATCTCAATTTGTGCCTTCCACCCTTACTAATAAATTATAATTCCAATTAACTTTAAAGGATTTTTCTCCTGCTTCAGTTAACAGTTTTTTCCTTCCCCAGGAATATGGGTTGGCTTAAGCATATACTTCAGGAACAAGGTGTGATATGCAGTTCACAAGGCATGACTGCATTTGTGGAATTGCTTGAGGGAGTGTGCCCTTGGTTTCCTGAACAGGGTCCCTTGACATTAGATGCATGGTATAAAGTGGGTGCCGAGTTACAGATGTATTATATTAAGCAGGAACAATCACAGATCCCAGAGGAGACTCTCACGCTCTGGATTCTCATTCGAGATTACTGTACAATGACCGAGCGTGATATTGTGACTTGTCCTGCTCAGTCTTCTACAGGTTCTACAACAGAGAAGGTCCGAGAGTTGTGTGATGATGTGCGAGACCACCCTAAGGAGTCCTCTGAATCCTCTGCTGAGGCTATGGCTCTGCAATCACAGGCTCAGTTGTCATCCTCTATAATACAAATACAACCTGAAAAGAACACCCAGTTCTGGCCTACACCAATTCATACACAGGTCTGTATGTCTTCTACTGCCCAGTTCTGGCCTACACCAATTCATACGCAGGTCTGTATGCCTTCTACTGCACCTGCCATGTCTCCATTACAAAAGATTGTGCAGCAGGCCACTGCTGCAGGGGAGGATGTGTCAGGCTTCATGTCACTCATGGAGCCCCATGACAGTCAGAGTACTGGAGATACTCTGTTGCAATTCAAAGCCTTGCAAACTTTTAAATCTGCTTGTCTGCAGCAAGGCCCTACAGCTTCCTTTACTCGAGCTGTGTTAGATTCCCTGCCTACTGAGCAGTTGCCTCCTAATGATTGGAAAGCACTGGCAAAAAATTGTTTGTCCACAGAAGACTATTTCATATGGAGGTCACATTTTAGCAAATTCTGTCTGGCTACAGCTGACCTAAACAAGCATCTTCATATTCCAGTTATTTTTGATATGCTTGCAGGAGAAGGCCAATATAAGGACATGGCACAACAATTAAATTTCCCAAATGCCATATATGCTCAAGCTAATGTTGCAGCGAAAAAAGCCTGGAATAAACTGCCTCCTACAGGAGGGCACACTGAGGACCACACTAAGATCAAACAGGGCCCTAATGAGTCCTATCAGGACTTTGTGTCTAGGTTGTTTATTGGCTGTCAGGCTAATACTTGGCTTGTGAAATGCTTAGCATACAAAAACGTGAATGCTACCTGTCAGGCAGTTCTGAAAGCATATAGAAAGAAAGGATCTTTGTCAGATTATATCAGATATTGTTCTAACATTGGCTCAGCTCATGACATGTGTCACTGCTGCCAGTGTGCCAAACCCTATGGTCTTCCTTCACAAAAAAAGTAAATGTCTCCAGCTTTGCTAGAACAATCTTCCTGATACCTTCTTTTAACATGTACATTGCATTTCAGTGAAGTATGTTGTCTATAAGAATTTAGTTATGTCTTTTCTAGGTTTCCTCTTTGGTGAACATGTTATCTCTCACTACAGTCATTACTTTCAGCACTCGTTATGCCCTATAGCTAAACAACTGGTTCTGGGAATACCACTTGCTCCTGGATGAATGTCCCATAAAATATACAACATTTACGCTTAATTTTCAGTCATTTCTGTTAATGCTTGTTTTCAGCTAGCCATGTCATGTTTGTTTCCCATTGCCTTGCAAACCTACGGTTGTCAAGGACCAGCCTACAATACGTGTTGTCTCCATGGCAATGAAATCATAACTGTGTTTATTGTCTGTTACCTTAGTTATTGAGTGTATGGTATATAGTATTCTTTTCTCATGTATGGGTATCATCATTTAGCTTCCACTCCCGGTGAGTTTATTTCCTACCTTGGTGTATGCCTTCACAGTCCTATTTCCTTTACAGCTTCATTAATTGTTTCTTGCAGCTTCACCTTCACTACATTATTTTTAGGACTACTATCACAACAATTGTTTCTTGCAGCTTCACCTTCACTACATTATTTTTAGGACTACTATCAGGTATAGCTTATTTAGCATCTGAAGACTAATATTACTATTGCCTCTAGTCATGTCTTCCTCCCATAGAAACCTTCTGTTTGTCAACATCTTTCGTTTATGCAGTTGGATTTCTGTCATTACAGCTGAGACCACTTATTGGGCTCATGTGCCGGCTTGGACTGAATATGAGACTACAGCTGCTCCATCTCTCCCAGAATGTGGAAGTTCATCCTATGCTCAGATTTCTGAAAGGCAAGCCTTGAAATGGCAAGATTGTAAAGGGTTAATAGTGAAAGTTTATAGGTCCAAGAATCATACTTGGATCAATTGGGGTCCTTCAGGGAATTGGTTACAAGATTGTGAAGATTATAAGGAATTTGTCTCTAAGTGTGATCTACATGATGTTATTCCCATGAAAGATAAGTTCAGTACTACTAATGTCGTGGGTTGGGTGGATGGAGGCATAGCCAATCCTCAACCTCAGTTAAGACTAGGACATACATTATACCCTCCTCAAATGCATATTTGGAAATTGCTAGCTGCTCTTAAGCCTGTAGAACTGTTTAATGGAACTGTTGCTCTTACTTATGATAAGGTATTTTATGACTTTACTAAAGTTAAACATTACAATGTTTCAGCTTGTGTGCACTTTCCTCTAGTAATCTTAATTGGACATATGGTCATTCAGGACATGAACTTAACCTGCAAAAATTGTCGTTGTATACTTGTCTTAACAACTCTATAGCCTTTGATCCAGCTTTTGACTCTGTTATGATTTTGACTCAAAGGAATTCTTTATGGATTCCTGTGACAACGAATCGTTCCTGGGAAAGCAGTCCTGCTCAAGGATTGATTCTGAGATTTTTCAAAAGGCTGCTACGGCGTGGTAAATGTGAGATTGGTCTGATTATTGCTGCTATTTTAGGTCTTATTGCCTTCGCCGCTACCGCAACTACTGCTGGTGTGGTGCTGCAGAAATCTGCACAATCGCAGACTTTTGTTGAACATTGGCATGACAACTCCCATAAGCTTTGGACACAGCAGGCTCAGGTGAATGCTCACTTACAAGATGAAATCGTGGCTTTACAAAGCGGATTTCATTGGCTAGGTAGTATACTCTTGGAATTGCAGGAAACCGTACAATATGTCTATGATTAGAATTCTATTGGAATTCTACTCAGATATGCATCACTCCTTATAAATTTAATGACTCTCTTTATGAGTGGCACAATTTGGAGATGTACATTCAGGGTAATATGGATGATGCTACATTTAATGAGATGCAATTGCAGGAAGAAATCTTTGCAGCATTTCCAGAATTGCCTTCCGCTACTTCTATTGATCAAATAGCTACTTCTTTAGCAAATTCTCTCTCCGGTCTTGATCCTCGTGGATGGTTTCAGAGTATTTTGCATAGCTCTGGCCCTTCTTTGGTTACTTTAGTGATTGTTCTATGTATACTGTTAATCAGTGGTTGCTGTGTATCTCGTTGTCTGCAGTGGCAGGCTCACAAACAGGCTGCCGCACTCATCTTTTCTGCTCTTCATTTTCAAAAGGACACCGCTGCTACTATTGTTCGCTAACGTGGCTACCCAGCCCCGTGGTGGCCCGGGAAGGGGGTGTATTTCTGCTTTTTTCACAGGATATCACCATGATGTGTTCACGCCCGCCTCATTACTTCCACTGCTGTTGCCGTCATACTCTTCTCTGCCCAGACTCCATGCCACCTATGTCATTGCTGCACCATCCATTGTCACCTCCACTGTTCCCAGTTTTCCTGGACTGATTTTTTGAACTCTGTTTGTGCTGCCCTTGGACTGTTTCCATTGCCTGGCACCCACCGTTCTACTCTGATGCATCCCTGCCCTGTTTGAATGCTTGTTTCTCCCACATGATTTGTGCTCCATTGTTATGCTCATTTGTGTGATACTTCTTCCCTCATGTCCTCCCTTTGACCCCTTGGCCTGTGGGGTCCTTTTTATTTGCTCAGCGAATTCAAAACTCAAAAAAACAAATTCAAAAGTTATTATTTAAATGCTACATGATTTGGCCATATTTCGGTTCCAGACTCTGGTCCCACAGTCCAATTTCTCTCTCTGTGACACTGTGCCTCAGTGGCATTTCCTGTTTCTCTCCCAAGGCCGTGGCCATGCACTGGGAGCTATCAGGAGGCCGGTTAGCCAGAGATGGGTAAGATCCTCTCAGAGGAAAGTGGGACGCCGGCCGCCCCCAACGGCTTTCACTCTGGCAGAGGACAAACTAAGACAGGCACAGTCATTCCATCCCAAGTATTGGCATGTACTTCATCTTTAAAAATATAAAAAGAAAGGGGGATATGTCGGGATCCATGCTTGCCATAAGCATTGGAAATTAGGAGAGTGTCATTTTAAGAGCTTCTGAGCTCTCTGCTTCAGCGGTCAGAGCTGACAGGCTGTACCTGGATGATAAATCAGGACTTCTAGAAAGTTAGTTTCAGTTCAGCCTTCATGCTGTCTCTATAGTAGCCCTTTTGTTTCTGTTGGGAAGATTCACCTAGGTGACCCAAACTCCAGGTCAGATAAAAAGGACCTGTGGGACCCCTCAGTAGATCCTTCCTGATTTTTCCTTCTAGAGAGCACTCTCCTCTCTGTCCCTGCTGTCCCTTTAATAAACTCCCTACATAACTTCAGACATTTGCCTGAGTGTCCTTTCTGTTGAAGACCCAAGCCTGGTGGGCTTGGGGGGCGTTCGACAAGTAGTATTGGATGCAGATCTTCTTTAAATGTCTGATAGAATTCTGCTGTAAATCCATGTGGTCCTGGGCTTTTTTTTTTTTTTCTTTAACTTTAACTTTTTATTCAAAAATATAACATGAGATATGAGATCCTTTTTTGTTTTGTTTTGTTTTTTGTTTTTTGTTTTTTTTTAATTTTTAAAAATGATTTATTTAATAACAACATACTTAGAAGAAGCATATCATTACAACACAATTGACATATTCAATAACGGTTTCCTGAGGTAGGATGCATCATTTTCAAAATTGGCTGTAAATTTTTAGGTTTACAGTTGAATTAATATAATTA
>NW_008336314.1:2129366-2130436 GCF_000622305.1 Nannospalax galili
GGGTGTTGATTGTAAGCTTTATTGCATTGTGGTCTGATAGAATGCATGGAATTATTTCAATCTTTTTGTATTTGTTGAGGTTTGTTTTGTGTCCCAGTATGTGGTTTATTTTGGAGAAGGTTCCATGGGGTGCTGAGTAGAAAGTATGTCCTTTGGTGCTTGAGTGGAATACTTGGTAGATGTCTGTTAAGTCCATTTGATATGTGGTAATGATTAATTCAGATGTCTCTCTGTTAACTCTCTGCCCTGTTGACCTATCTGATGGAGACAGTGAGGTACTGAAGTCCCTTACTATTAATGAGTTGTGATTAATCTGGGTCTTAAAGTCCTGTAGTATTGTTTTTATGAAGTTGGGTGCACCAGAGTTTGGTGAATATATGTTCATGATTGTAATATCATGTATGAGTTTGTGCATTCTGTCACCATTGCTCTAAGTTTATATGAACAAGTTCCCAGCTGCCTGGAAGAGTCTGCTCCCTTGTAGACATCCACCACCCCTGGCTCTTACAGTCTTTCCACTCCCTTTTCCACAATGGTCCCTGAGCCCTGCATAGCAGAGGTTTAATATAGGAGTCCTAGCCAGCAACACACTCTCTTCAGTTTCTTATTCTCTACATTTTGACCAGTTGTGGCTTTATGTGTAAATCAGCCTCTGTTACATGTGGAAGTTTCAGTGATGGCAGTTGTGAGATTCATTAATGATCTCACTACCTCTGTTCCATGAGCTTTGAAAGTGGGGATTGCACTCTAGATGTGTCCCTTAGGGCTGGGCATCTCACAGACATTTATTTTCTGTATTTGATCAGCTATGGAACTCTATAAAAGTCTCCATCTATTGCAAAAAAAATCTACTTTGATGAATGGTAATAAATATATGTGTCTGTAAATACAAGGATACATAAGTATACAGTAGGAAATTACATTTTCAATGGATGTAACAATCCTGGGTTTTCCCTAGGATCTATATCCTTTGCAGTTGGTTATATTTGGCTATATTTACAGTACCACATATGAGTTCTCGCCCACCGAATAGGCTTTAAGATCAATTACATAACTGTTAATTACCCCTA
>NW_008336314.1:2131088-2145940 GCF_000622305.1 Nannospalax galili
TTTTATGTGTCTTTGTGGTTTGCTTTTTGAGCATGAAACCTGGTTCATCTAATCTTCCAGTTCTCTCTTTTGATTTTATATTGGAGTGGCCGGATTGCTTTTGTCTTCAGGAGTTCCCACAGATGCCCAATTCAGATGAGGGTCAGATGTTTTCAGGCTTTCTCCTAAGGTCTGGATCCCTCGAGGAACAATTTTGGCCTCAGGAATTTCGGGGTTGGACTGGCCTGGGAGCCTGGCCCAGGAAAGATGCTGGTGGCTGTGCCACCCAGAAATGCAAAGGCAGATGGGGTGGGAAGAGGCCCCAAGGCCTCCTGGGGACTGGAAGGTGAAAGAGGCTGGGAGAGTCAAGGCACATGGGCACCACTGGACTTACCCAGGAAAGGTGCTGGCACCAGGACGCAAGGGTGGTGCAGGCCCAGGGAAGCAGAGGGAGGTGAGGGCAGGACCAGGCCCAGAAGCAGTGCTCCTGGGGCCCAGAGAAGGCACTACATTGGTCTGGATGAAAAGGATCAGGAAACAGTATTGGTTCCCCAGGTGTCTGGGGCCCCAAGACAAGAAATGGGGCAGGGCCCAAACTAGGAGGAGAGACCGGCAAGGGAGATGGGAGGGTGAATGAGGCTAGGGGAGTCAAGGCATGGAGGGTGCGATGGACTTACCCCTAGAGAGAGGCCTGTGGGTCTCCTTTCTATTTTTTGTGGAATAGTTTTTCAATAGTTTGAGGAGTAGTGGTATTACTTTTTCTTTACAAGTCTAATAGCATTCAATTATGAATCCACCTGACCTTTTTGTTGTTGTTGTTGTTGATGATGATGTTGTTGTTGTTGTAAGGCACATTATTATTGTTCAATCTTACAGCTTGTTATAGGTGTGTTAAATTGTTCATTCTCTCTTCTCTCCCTCCCTCCCTCTCTCCCTCTCTCCCTCCTTCTCTCCCTTTCCCTCTCTCCATCTCTATCTGTCTCCCCGACCCCAGAGAGGATTTTATGTAGCCCAGGCTAGCCTTGGACTTGATGGATTTCTAATGCTGGCCTTGACACCTGATCTTTCTGCTTCTATATTTCAAGTGCTAAGATAACAGGTTCATACTATCATACCTAAAGTTGTTTCCTCTTGGTAGGTATATTAGTTACTTTTCTGTTGCTGTGATAAAACACCATGACAAAAAGTCACTTGTGGAAGAGTTTATTTTAGCTTACAGTTCCAGAGGGATGAGGTCATTATAGCAGGGGAGGCATGACAGCAAGATGCAGGCATGGCAGCAGGAGCCAAAAGCTGAGAGCTTGTATATTCAATCACAGACATGAAGCAGAGAGAGCAAACTGGAAGTGGGGTGAGGCTAGGAACTCTCCAAGCCAGCCACAGTGACACACTTCCTCCAGCAAAGTTGCACCTCCTAGAGAGTCCATGACCTCCCCAACAGCACCATCAACTGAAGACAGAGTGTTGAAATACTTGAACCTATGGGGGACATTTCTCATTCAAACCACCACAGTAGATCATATATGTCTGGAAATTTATCAATTTCTTCTAGGTTTTCCAATTTACTAGACTATAGGTTTCCAAAGTATGCTCTAACATTCCTCTGAATGTTACTGGTATCTGTTGCAATGTCTCCCTTTTCATCTCTAGTTTTAATAATTTGAATTTTCTATCCCTTTGGGATAAATTGGCTAAAGCTTTGTCAGTCTTGGTTGGTTTGGTTTTTGTTGTTGTTGTTGGGTTTTTGTTTTGTTTTTCAAAAAACCAACTCTCTGTTTCATTTATTCTTTGTATTAGAGGACAGAGGACAATGTATAGGAGTCAGTTCTCTCTTTCCACCATGTGGGTCACAGAAATCAAACTCATATTGTCAAGCTTGGTGACAGGCACCTTTACCCACTGAGCCATCTTGCCAGCCCAACATAATTTTTTTTTTGTCTTTTTGAGACAGGGTCTCCCTGTAACCCCAGCTGACCTGGAACTCACTATTTACATCAGGCGGCCTTGAACTCACAGAGATCCACCTGCTTCTGACTCCAACATAATTTTTTAAATAGTACTAGCCCTTGGGGCTAGAGAGATGTCTCAGCAGTTCAGAGCACTAGTTGCCCTTGCACAACTTCAGTGGCCAATGGCATGAAACTGAATCCAAAATGGCATTGACAAGGGAACAAATACAAGACAAAGTACCTGTGAGGTCAGTAGTGCAATGGCAAAAGACATCAGGCAAAGCTGTACTGGGCACTGGGGAATCCAGGACACACTCCTCCGACCTCAAGCTCTGCTTCTGCCCACTGCACTGATGTTATTTCAGTGAGACCTCAGACAAGATGGCCACCAACTGTCTTCTCAATCCTCACCCACGGTTCCAACCCTGAGACCTGACCTGTGGCAACTTGATTGGTCACATGACCAGACACTAGCCAATCATACTCACCAGGGAAGATGCCTTTGCTTATTGGTCAGATGGCAGTCAGGCAGCCACTTCCAAGCAGCCTTGAAACTACATAGCTCCAGGTGGAGGGATTTTGTGATGCCCAGGGTAGTATAGTTCAGAGTGGAGGTTCTGTCTCCTCTGTGCCTCTCAAACTGTCCCTGCTCATGCCCTCCTCCCACACACCTCCAACTTCTTTTCACTGGAAAACTTAGCAACACTTTTTCGCTTCTAAAGTCTAATTTCATCCCTACCCTAAAGGAACAAGACTTTCAGTGTGAAGGTATCATTTGGCACTTGCTTCCCAGCTTCAAAGCCCGAGACTGATGTGTGACATTGCTGCCAGTTACTCAGTCAACAAGCACTCTCTGGACCCTTCTATGGAGCAGGTCATGGTAGATGTTGGATCCAGGGATCATGAATGATGATTGGCATACTCTCAAGGAGGTGACACTGTAACCACATTTGGGGGGGGGGTTCACAATTGGATCCAGATAGAGAAGAAATATTAGGTCAGAAGCCTTGGGCTTCTCAGGAGATGTGAGAAAGGTGACAGTCTAGAAAGGAGCTTGGCAAATATTTCTTGTCAAGAACCTGGTAGCAAGTATTCTGGGGCCTTATGCCCTTTGTCCCAGCTGTGTGACTGGCGTCCTTGTCATTGTTACTGTGATACAGTGACTGACAGCACTTGAGTAAGCCTTATATGCCCCACTAATATTCTATTTATGGAGACTGAATTAGGAATTTCATTTGGATTTCAACTGTCATGAATAATGTTCTACTTTTTCTGTCATTTAAAAGTGTAAATGGGGATAGAGAGAAGACTCAGTGGTTAAGATACAGCATCACACATTGTGGCGATGCCTAAGTAATGACAATCTGACTCTTAGCATCCATTAAGCCAAGAGTGGGGCCTGATCTGTTTTGAGACTGTGTGCCTTCAGATTTCTCTTGGAACTGTGCTTTCTTGAAACAGTCCATCCAGCATGATATGGGAAAGGAATGAGAAACCTATCTTATCAAAGAATTTTCCCTTTCTGACCCCCTACTGACCCAGAACAGCACACAACCACAAACAGATGTTTATCAGTCTAATGTAGTTTATAATGTAAATGGGGTAATTCATGGTTTAATCACTGCTTTCAGCACATACACACACACACACACACACACACACACATTATTCTGGGTTGAGGGCAAGGAAGGATCATGAGGAATTCAAGCTATATGTTTAGGTTACAAGAGGAACCCAAGGCCTAGTAAGCATGGTTATATTATAAACAAGCTTAGATAGTGTTAAATGATCTCAAAACATGAGATTAACTTTAGTTACAAGGTTAGGTCAGATTCCCAGCACCCACATAGGGCAGCTAACAACCACTACCTATAACTTCATTTCCAGAAGATCCTATGCCTCTGGCCTCCACCAGCATCTTCACTCACATGCACATAAATAAACAACACACACACACACACACATACACACACACACACACACACACACACACAAACTGAAAAAAAGAAAAAGAGTGTTGAGTATGGTGGCACATGTCTTGAATCTTAGCACTCAGGAGGCAGAGGCAAGCAGATTGTTACGAGATTAAGACCAGCCTGAGATGATCTACATAGCAAGTTCCAGGCAAGCTGCAGATACATAATGAAACACTATCCAGAAGGAGGGAGGAGACTGGAAAGATGACTCAATGGTTAAGAGCACTGGCTGTTCTTGCAAAGGAGCAGGGTGTGGGTCCCAGCACCCACATGACAGCTAACAACCATCCATAATGCCAGTTCCAGGGAATCTGACACACTTTTGGCCCCTGCAGGCATTGGACAACATGGCTTACATCCATGCAGACAAAACACTCCCACATATAAAATAAAAATAAGTAATTTTTTTAAATTTTTAAGTGTAAAAATTATTTGTGGGGCCAGAAAGATGGCTCAGTGGTAAAGCCACTTTGCAGTGCAAGCCTGACAACCTAAGTTCAATCCCTGGAATCCACATAAAGGTAGAAATGGAGAAGTGACTCCACAAAGTTGTCCTCTGTCCTCCATAAGTGAGCTGTGGCATGTGGACTCACACATCATAAACACATACATACTATAATAATAATAATGAATAAAAAATTCAAAATAACAACCAAAAAAGTTTTAAAATATTGTTCATAGCTCCCTGGCCCTAAAAACAAGGTGGTATGTTGTTGTATGAGACTTTTCTGGTGAAGACACCACAGAAAACTCTACATACCCCAGACAAGGAACTAATGAAAGACCAAAGTAACAATTCTGCCAAAATCCAACTTGAGGAACCGGTGAGTTTACTGGGGTTCTTTACAGGTGTATAGGTGAAGGGATACTTACACGAGCACAGATGGATCCAAAGGCAGCTGCATCACTGAAAAACCCACCTAGCATGGGCGACAGCTTATGAAAGCTGTAATTCTAGCACTCTGTGTATGACTTTCAGGTAGCTGGACAGGTCAGCAACACTCCCTCCACCCCCACCTGAAAGTCCTTACTGCTTACATAACTTTAGAAGGGAAGAGGGGTCTTGTGGATCTTGTCCCAGGGCCTTCAGAGACTTGTGAGTTACTTCCTGAGTCAAGAGCCTCCCTCCAGAATGACAATGTTTTAATCTGGAGGGTACTGCTGCACAGCAGGTGCTCAGCTTGGCACACAGGCTGCAGCGTGTGTACCCTGTCTGGTATGGTTTTACAGTGAGGTGCAACAAGCAGGGAGGAAAACAGCTAGACAGGAGCATGGATCATGCACCACAGCCTTAGCAGCGTCCACCAGCTGTGGGACTCTGCATCCTTATGAAATATCTCCTGGAATGTTTCAGCTAGTGGTGACTGTGGGCTGTGGGCGTCTGTCAGGGAGTCCAGGAACTGAGCTTTGGCTGATCCAGCATCTAGAGCTGCTTCCTGTCCTTCTCTGACACTTATTAAGAGCCCTTGAGTGAGTGCCTGTCCCTCTCTGTGCCTTTGTTTTCTCCTCTGCAAAAAGAGGCACTGGGGGAAATTAGCTTTCTCAACGCTCCTAGCTCTGGAGACTGGTCTTAATACATATCCTTTCAAGGTGTCTGGCTTTCAGCACCATGGACAGGAGTGTCATGCTCCTGGAGAGGAGCTTATGTGACTTGACACATAATCAAAATTGTTCATCATTAAGAACACCCATATGTTCCCCCAATCCCGAGGTTCCCTCTGGACCTCTGGGGAGGGATTGTCTCCTAAGGACTCAGTGCTCCTGGCTTCTGAGACATAGCCTTGGGAAACTGCATCTGCTAGGCCATCTGTCTGGAACTTGGGGCATGCAATGGAAACGGGACTTGTGTGATTCATATCCCACACTTTCCTGCCTTCCTGAACTTTCTATAGGTGTTGTGTTTGCATTTTCATGCTGCTGGTACCAACATCCACATATTGCAGAAGCACAGAGGGGTTGAATGGTCTTTCTTGTCAATACTAAGGCTCTGTGGTTTATTGAGTGCCTACTATGTAATCAGTCTCTGCCATAGACAACCAGGAACTTAGAAGTGACAACTTGCAGTCCTTGTCTTCAGGTAGCCAGAAGTCTAGATAACACTGTGGCCACAAGAAGCAAGTCAGGGTGTCCGGGCTACACCTTCTAACCACCCCTGAGCTGAAAGGGTTAAGGGACTTTTCTGCCCCTTCATTAGGAACTCTCCTGTGTCACCAATCTAGCTGGCATGTCCACCTTCCTTGCATGTTTCTCAGTCTAGCATCACTTGGCAGGACACATTCCTCTAAGTCTCTGATGGAAGTCTCAGCCACTAGGAAACCTGTTTAGATCTTGGATCTGGGTGAACATCTCAATTCAGATCTGGGTGACCTCAGTCACAGAGAGAGACATGGTATCCTGAACACTGAGGAGCCCTATTCAGGATCTCCACACAGCGTACCTCCAACCACAGGGTAAGTGGACCTTTTTGCTCAGGAGTACATGGAATGTGTTTCCAAAGGAACCTAGGGAAGACTGGTAAGAACCCTGCAGCCCCTGTGGAGGGTGAGCTAGGAGCTCCTCGATCACTAGGTGTTCCTAAAGACATTCCAGGGATCTGACTCCCCACCACCAAGCATCTCCCCAGATCCTTAGCTCCTGTTCCCTAAATGCAGTTGAATTCCAGTGAGTTCCAGAGCCCTCAGGGGATCCTGAGTCAGAAATGTGCCTGAGATAACTAACTGAGGCCAGCATATCACCCTGCCCATGCAGGCTGCTCCAATACACATGGGGTCCCTGCATCACAGCACCTAGATGCTTCACTGCATTTCCATCATGCAAAAATGGATCTCAAGCTATAACCCAGGCTGGCCTTGACCTCGCTATGTAGCCTACGGTAGCCTCCAATTCATAACAAGCCTCCTGCCTCAACTTCTTGAGTCTGGGGTTATAATTATGAATCATCACATCCAACTCATGTTTAATCAGTGATTGTTGATTAAATGACTGATGGCATAAAGAATGAACTGATGGGCCAGGTATGGTGGCATATGCCTTTAATCCCAGCACTCAGGTGACAGAGGCAGGCAGATCTCTGTGAGTTTAAGGCCAGCCTGGACTAAATATCAAGTTCCAAGTCAGCTAGGGTTACATAGCAAGACCCTATATAAACATACACGCATGCATGTGCAGAGAGAGAGAGAGAGAGAGAGAGAGAGAGAGAGAGAGAGAGACTGAGCCATCTCTCTACTTCATATGCTCTGCCCTCATCCACTAACTATAAGTTTTCTAGATTTCTCTGGATTTGATCTTGACCCTGGATCTCTTCTGCCTGCATTTTCAACTCTGACTTTTAACTCAGCCAAACAGCAGTGGGAAAACAGAGGTTCTGAAAAGAAATTATGACTTGGGTCCAATTTTTCCTCCACAGGCCAAGAGCCACCAGGAGAAAGTGCTCCTATCATCACAAACCCAGGATGCAGTTGATTTTTTTTATTCCAGCAAATTATAAAACACTTTTAAGCCACAGACACCATTGATTAGCACCAGAGAACTTTAAGTTTTCCACTTTAAGGAATTTGTTGAGCATCACTCAGCACCAGTGATGTGCTGAGTGGAGGCCACAGAGCCAGGTAAAGAAGATTCCACCTCGCTTGCAGAAACAGTGTACTTCAGTGAGCTTCCACAATAGACAGATGAGGAATCTGTGCCCTATTTCCCCCCATTTTATTAACAAATTATGCAATCATGAACTAGCTATCCAGGGGTTGGAGGGATGGCTCATCAGTTAAGAGTACTGGCTGCTCTTGCAGAAGACCCAGGTTCGATTCCCAGCATCCACATGGTGGCTAACAACCATCTTAACTCCAGTTCCAGGGTAATCCAACACCCTCCTCTGACCTCTGTGGGCACTTCATGACATGGATACACTTGCACACATGCAGGCAATACATTCATACACGTAAAATAAAGTATTTTAAAAATACATTAACTATCCAACAGCACACAATTAAATTTATGAACAAACATAGTTAAATGCTTTCTGTGACTGCACTGTATGTATAATATCTTTAAAACAAGATTAGATTATTAATTTACAACCTTAATTAATGTCTGTACCCATTGCATTAATCAGTTCTTTTTCTCTTGGTAAAAGTCCAGGGTTGTGCTGGGCATGGTGGCACATACCTTTAATCCCAGTACTTGGGAGCCAGAGGCAGGCAGATCTCTGTGAGTTCGAGGCCAGACTGGTCTACCTAGTGAGTTCCAGGAGAGCTGGGGCTACAGGGAGATGCTGTCTCAAAACAAAAAAAAAAAAAATTTTTTCCAAGTCCAGGGTTGTTTATTGGTATGGATGTATTAACACTGTGCAGAGCAGCTCTGATTACTAATGAGATCCTCTGGGGAAAGGGAGCAAAAGGCTTTCTGTTTGTTAAGGTCTCCCTATGAAAGACAGACTGGCCTGGAACTAATTTCATAGCCCAGGACCGGCCTCAAACTCATGACCCTCCTGCCTCAGCCTTCTGAGTGCTTAGATTACAAGTGTGTGCCACCAAGCTAGGTGGAAGAAAAGATTTTTTTAAAGCTTGTGGCTAACAGCAAAACACTATTTTGCATTAATGACATAAAGAGGATTCAAAATAATGAGTTATATAATGCTATTTTTATTCATCTAGAAGTGTATGGAAGAAACTATCTTACAATTTGGCCCTGGTTATTTTTACACAATATGCTTTGTGGTGACTTATTTAGTTTGCTCCTTCCTGTAGTTTTGGATCTTTATCTAGAAAGAGCATGTATTATTTGAGAAATGTTGCACACATCTACTAAGAACATTTTTTTAAGAATTTTAAATATTTTTTTAATATTTTTTAATATTTTTTTATTTTTATTTTATGTATATGAGTGTTATGCCTGCATATAAATAAGTGAACGTGTGTTGTACAATGCCCACAGAGGACAGAAGAGGCTGTCCAGATCTCCTGGAACTGGAGTTATGGACAGTTGTTAGCTGCCATATGGGTGCTGGGATTCAAACCCAGGTCTTCTGCAAGAACAGTCAGTGTTCTTCACCACTTAGCCATCTCTCCAGAGCTCTACTGAGAACATTTTTATGCTGTTGTGAGGAGCCCCGATGTTCAATAAACCCTTCTGAACATGGGTCAGGAAGGAGACAGATAAGTGACTCTAGAAAATGTGTTTGGCTGTCGGGTGTGGCTGTGCACGCCTTTAATCCCAGCTCTCAGGAAGCTGAAGTAGGTGGATCTCTGTGAGTTCAAGGCCAGTCTGGTCTATATAATAAATTCTAGGCCAGGTGGGGCTACAGGGAGACTCTGTCTCAAAACAACAAAAAAAAAGAAAAGAAAAGAAAATTTATTTGGGCATTTGTGGTTATATATCATGAAACTAAAGACAAAAATAGAATTCTAGAAAAATACCTTATTCTAGTTATTAGATTTTTTTTCTTCCAAAAAAAAGTTTTATATATATACATATATATATATATGTATATATATATGGCAGGCAGATCTCTGTGAGTTCAAGGCCAACTTGGTCTACATAGTGATGTCCAGGCCAGCTGGGGCTACAGGGAGACCTTGTCTCAATAAGATAGATGATTGATTGATTGATAGATGATAGATAGATAGATAGATAGATAGATAGATAGATAGATAGATAGATATAGTTGTTTCTTACAGGCCTTTGGATAGCAGTAGAGACTACGGTTAGACAGAGAAATGTATGTCAGAAAGAAGTTACAAACTGGTAAAGGAAAGCAGGTTGTTATATTACCCATGATATCAGATTACAGTAGGAGGGGCTGGAGAGGTGGCTCAAGGGATAAGAGCACCCACATGGTGGCTCTATCTCTGTCATCATATTTCGGCCTTTGTGGGCACTGCACACACACACCAATAAACATACTGGAAACAGATTACAGTAGGAGATATCAGTATGAACTTATTTTGATATCCATATATTTTTTATAAATTTTAGCAAATATATGTATAAATGGTTAGGTACAGAAATAAATGCAGTTACAACTGATAAGGCCTGGTAGCTGTCACACCAAGCATCAGTGAACACTCATCTCCAGATCTTAGTTTCTAAATGTCATTCTACAATTTTTGAAAATTACAGACTAGCACCAAGAACAACAGAAAGACTGGAAAAGGGCTAGAACAGGAAAATTGAGTTTGAGCTGATAAAAAACACAGGACAGCATGAAACAGTGCCCAATAGCAAAGTTAGAACAATCTGAACAACAGGATACATAGCCATAATATCATATTATAAACCAAAGAATGAACTAAATATCCATAAGCACACATTGGTAAAAATCAGCAAGCAGACAGAGAGGGGATGAAGAACATATCCTTTACTTAGAACTTAAAACAATCAGTGCAGATACTGCCCCTTCCAGAGAGTGAAACTTATCTCTCCTGTATGCTGAATGGACTTATCAGTGACTCTCTTCCTGTGAAATAGTATAAAAGGGAAGACTAATCAGATTGCAGTGGGGAGACAGAATACACAGTACCTGACCAAGCTCAACATCACTAGAGATGGCAGAGATGAGTCACACACACAGCCCATGCACCATCACTAACCGTGCGTACACCATTACCAGCGTGATGAAAAGGAAAGAAAAAGGTTTTCTTTCCCAAACCCAGTTTAAAAACAGAGTGAAAAAACTTTGTCAAACAAACCCAAACTAAGAGGAATTCTACAAATCTGCTGACCAGGCCTTTTTTAAATGGTCAGGCTTATAACAATCAAGGAAAAGTTGAGAACCTATCATCAATTGGAAGAGACCAAGGAGACAAGCAACTACACAAATACACTATATACTATACTAAATACAAGCTATTGTGAACTGGATGCTGAAACAGATTGCTGGGCATGGTGGTACACACTTTTAATCCCAACACACAGGAGGCAGAAGCAGGTGGATCTCTATGAGTTGGAGGCCAGTCTAATCTATGGTTAGCTGCTCCATGTATCAGTTTCTTCATCTGTTAAATGGGAATGATAGTTGATCATATAGACATTCTGAGGATTAAAACACAAAATACACAAAAGAAATTTTTTAAAGGGCATGATGTTACACACCTTAAATCCCAGCACACAGGAGGCAGAGGCGGGTGGACTTCTATTAGTTCAGCACCACATCTGATCTACATTACAAGTTGCAGGTCACCTAGGGCTAACCATCATAGTAAGACCATCTCAAAGAAAAATTTTTTTGTCTTTTTGAACCTGTAGCCCCAGCTGGCCTGGAACTCACTCTGTAGACCAGGCTGGCCTCAAACTCATAGAGATCTGCCTGCCTCTGCCTCCCAGGTGCTGGAATTAAAGATGTGCTCCACCACACCTGCCATAATGAGTATTTTTAAATAGCAGAGTATTCTTGCAAACTAATTCCTAATCCTTAAAGTGCTGCACCTTTGAGGTCCTGTTAGTCATAATCAGTACAAAGTTCAGATTTCATTTTTTAAAACTTTATATATAGGCAGAGTGTAGTAGCACATGCCTTTAATCCCAGCATTCGGGACACAGAGGCAGAGGCAGGTGAATCTCTGAGAATTTGAGTTAATCCTGGTCTACAAATCCAGCCCATCCTTGGCTACATAGACTCTGTCTCAAAAAAAAAATAGATAGGTAGATAGATAGAAGATAGATAGATAGATAGATAGATAGATAGATAGATAGATAGTATAATTGAAGGAAACATTTCTGCAAATATTTGGGCTCGGGGATCCATTATTAACAAAAGGAAGGAAGTTTGGACAGTCCTATAATTTAGACTGATGGCTTTCTCAAAATTTAGACTGAATCAAAATCACTTAGCCAACAAGATCCTGAGGTTAAAGCCCAGTACAATAGATCTGGGGCAGGACCCGATATTTGCATTTCGAAGTGGTGCTGATGAGGCAGAAGGCTCAGACACAAGAGTACAAATGGCTGATATGGTTTATATGAAGACCAAGAATTAGTGCTGGAAATCAGAAGGGTGGACTCTGTGGGGGGTGGGGGATATAAGGTTATTGGCTGGGCATATATGTTCTCTGTCACAGTTATGGTCAAGGTTAGGGTATACTGGTCATAACTCGTTGAACTTAGACTTGTGCATTTTATTCTGGGTAATTTATACTTCAATAAAGGTAAAACAGAAATAGTAAAATGACCTGGCATGGCCATGTAAAGTAAATATATGACCTTACCCAACTTGTTCCTGTCTCCTTAACATGACCCAGTTTAAAGTTCATTCATTTTGTGGACCAGTCAACTAGCCCCATTTCATCTAAAAGTTCACTTGGTAAAACCATGCCTGAAGGTCCACAGTTCACCTCTTCTGTTGAATAATTCCTCTGATTTTTAAAATTCTAAACATGGTCATTTTTTCCTTAATTTTTTGCAATGCTGGAGACCAACCCAGGGCTTCATACCTGCTAGACAAGGTACACATGCTGAGCCACATCCCCAGCTTTGGTTTCTACTCCAGCTATGGAACTAGCAATGAACTTGAGAATGTCTGTTGGATTTAAGTACTAGATTTTTTAGTTATTAAAGTTCACTCTTCTTTTTCAAGGAAACAAGCATTTTCTTTCTAGAGTAATTTTTAATTTTTAAATTTTATTCATTTTTATTTTATGTATATGAGGGTTTTGCCTGCATGCATTGAAATGCACCTATGTCATGCAATGCCTGCAGAAGCCAGAAGAGGGCATCAGATCCCCTGGAACTGTAGTTATGGACACTTGTTAACCACCAGGTGGGTGCTGGGAACTGAAACTGGTTCTTTTGCAAGGGCAGTCAGTGCTCTTAACCATTAAACTGTCACTCCAGCTCCCTAGAATAATTAATTTAAATGAATCTTTTAGATACATCAATATTCAAACTGTGTATGATTTTCTTTCTTTCCTCTCTTGCCCTATTGATTTTCAGACTCTTTCTATTATTAAAAATGGAAAAAGAGGGCCGGAGAGATGGCTCAGCGACTAAGAGCACTGACTGCTCTTGCAGAGGACCCAGGTTCGATTCCCAGCACCCATATGGCAGCTATGAACCGTCCTTAACTCCAGTTTCAGGGGAATCCGATGCCCTCTTCTGACTTCCGTGGTATTGCACGACACAGGTGCACTCACATATATGCAGGCAATACACTCATACACATAAAATAAAAAATAAAATAAAATAAATAAATAATGGAAAAAGAGTCTATGTGAGACCTAATCTTCTAGGTCTCTTTTCAGACGGCAGCCCATTGATGATTTGACATCACTGTGACTTGAAGGCGACTAAAAGGACAGATCCCAGCTAAACTGCCCATCATGTAGCCAGCAGGGTGAATCATTACTGCACATAAGTTACCATGGTGATTTTCCTGTTATCATGAAGACTGTTTCTTTAGCAGGAAAGATAACAAACTGTTCCTGTAATTCAGACTTACATCAAGTCACCCACTAGGTGTGGGAAAATTCAGGAATAAATACAAAAGGCTTTACTTTTCCTGGCTGGGGCTAGAAGAAGGAAGCCCACGTCACTCTCTTCTCTCTTATTTGTTGATCCTCCTCCCCCAACAACTAACTGTAAAAAGTAAGTTGTTATGGTCCATTTTTAGTATGAGGTACACTAAGAGCTCATCAGAGTCAAAGGAGGGTGCTAGGTCCCTCTCTCTCCTAGCTGGTACTTGGCACTGGCTGATCTCAAAACCCTCAGAGTTGGAAAGTTATAGGCAATCTGCCAAGTGACTGAACCTAGAAACAGAAGAGGAGACAATCTCAAGCCCCAGAATATTCATTAGATAAAACTTTGCACCCTTAATCAGTAGGGTGGGGGCTATGTAGAAGAACATGAAGCTCGTAACTCTGTGGAGTGCCAGCCTATGGGAAAAAGAGGGCAGGAATTTTTTGTGATGGGGGACTTTTAAAACTACTGTCTTGATACTGGATATGGTGGCACACACCTTTAATCCCAGCAGTTGGAAGGCAGAGGCAGGCGATATCTGTGAGTTCAATGCCAGCCTGGTCTACATAGTGAGTTCCAGGACATCTGGGACTACAGGGAAACCCTTTTTAAAAAAAACAAAAAAAAAAAAAAAAAAACTGTCTTGTGCCAAATCAGCACAATAGCCATTTTTGCGTTTTCTCTGTGCTGGCGCCTCTTTTTGTAGAATAGCATATTAAACACTATTTTGCTTTCCCTGGTCTTGTTTCTCACACTAACCATCAGCAATGCTAGATTTGATATTCAAGTGTTGCAAGTGGCCAATGTTTAGCAGAATGTCAGGCATATTCCATACTTTTATGCAAACTAATATTGTTTCATTGCAACAGCAATTGGGCCAGGGTATACATACAGCTCAAAGTATGATTCATACTTTTTTGCTGTTGGAAAACCTAATTTGTTTCACAGCCATTACTCCCTCTTAATTCATTCTAAATAAACAAGATCCTTTTAGCTAGAATTCATTGGTCTAAACAAAGAGACTGGACTGGGAACAGACATTAGTCGATAGAGTGCTTGTCTAGCATGCGTAAAGCCCTGGGCTTATTTCCCAGCACCCAATAAAAAATTGAGCATAGTGGCACAAGCCTGTTATCTCAGCACTGAAGAAGTAGGGGCAAGATGTTCAGAAGTTCAAGGTCGTCCTTGGCTACATAACAACTTGAAGGCCTGTCTGGGCCATATGAGACCCTGATTCAACAAAATAAGCACTAAGCAGTTGGTCAGGAAGAAGCTACTCACTTTCCCTCCTGAGAAGTGTTACAGTTTTGACAAAAATCTCCATCACTTCTTTCTGAGGCATAGTCTCATTCAGCTTGCTGTGTGGCCAAGGATGACCTTAAACTTCTGATTCTCCTACCTCTACCTTTGAAGTGGTGGCATTACAGGTGTGCACCCCTGTGCCTAGTTCCTAGAAATTTTTTTTCTTCCTTTTTCCAGAAGGCAAGTATATATATATATA
>NW_008336314.1:2145981-2157543 GCF_000622305.1 Nannospalax galili
TGTGTGTCATTTATGGTTATTTTTCTTGGCCAGCGAGTCAGAAAGAAGATAAATCCATATTCTATATTCTATATTGGACAGACTTAATAATGACAACTAGAGATCCAGACTATTTGTTGCAAAAAAACTTTGGCATGGAAGGGAAGAGGTGAAGAGAAGAGATAAACAGGGCTGTGTATTTTCATCCTCCCTTTAAGGCTGTTACATAGAATCCCAATATCCATGCCTGATGGCCCTGAGAGAATTACATCATTATTCTACTGATTTCTCTTCCACTTAAGATGCAGCCTCCAGTCCACTGGTGGAAAGCAGATACAGTTGCTAAGCAACCTCTTCCTGGAGGTTGAAAGGTTAGGAGTGGGGGTTGATGTTAGGGGAAACACGGTAGAATGCTGCTAGAATCCTGCACAGCGTGGCTGGGGCAGTCGAACGTTTGCAAAATCTACATGTGTACCTGAATTCCCAACACCAGATTAATTGTACCTCTGACTGCTAGTTTGACTGACTATTAAAAGGAAAGATGAGGAAGGACAGGATAGGAAAGGAAAAAAGAGGCAGGCAGGCCTGCAGAATTACTACCACGATGAAGAATTCATTCAGTATCTTACACAGGCAAGAATCAGGAGGTGGAGACTGATTTCTGTAGGTAAAGGGAGGGCCACTGAAGATGCGGCCAGTTTCATCGAGGATCAAAAACATGAGTGTTGCTCTTTATTTTTCTCTTTTCCTTATACCTTGTTAGGTTCAGGATTTTATACTGTTTACCTGAAGACCAGCCATTCATAGGAAGAACCAGTCATTAGAATGCAAGAAAAGATAATGTTTTCCCAGTCTACCCAGCCCCTGGACCCCCACCATCTGTCTCTTCCCAGCCCACAACGCTCCCATGGGTGAAGGGGAGGCACCATGGCCTTGAGGTGAGCAGCATTGATGTTCCCATATCTACCCACCTCCACAGACAGGATCGCCATGCCTGCCATGTGGGCACTTGCTGGATTCATTCCGTGTGCTGATTTTGGAATGAGGCAAACCGTGGGAAAGGAAACAAGAAAGGAGAGAGGGAAAAATATTCAGCTCCAGAATTCTTACAACATTCTTGAGGCACAAATTAGGCAACACGTGCATTTACTGAGGCTGACCACTAGTGCCTTAGAATCTGCTATAATTATTGCTGTTATTGCAAAACAATATCAAAGAGACGTTTCCATTTGACTCTCCAAATAGTCTCCCAGAGAGGTAAAAAGTAGCTGCACGACAAACAGGGTTGATCAGGAGAAAGCACCAGGACACAGATAAAACTCCATTGGAATAGAGTTTATTAGCAAAGGAACACATGGGACAGATTCCCTTCCGGGCAGGGAAAATGTCTGCACCAGGTCATGAGCTGGGGTCTTTTAAAGGGGGAGATTTCTGCTTCCTGCAGAAGGTGAGAAGATGTATTTTTTTTTTAAGTTGGGCCTGGGGAAGTGGGAGAGAGGGACTGTTAAAACCTGTTCTCTTTAGAGACCAAAGGGGAAGCCTGCTGTGTTGGCCAAACAGTGGAGAAAAGTCTGCTTCTCTTGACTTCAAAGACCAAGGTGCTTATCAGCCCGGTTCCCTTTTCTCAGGAGCTTGAGAAGTTCTCGAGACCCTGTTGGTGAGGGGGCAGGGCTATCTGAACCTTAACACTCCCTAAAGATGTTCAGAATGTCTCCTCAATCCCAGAGCACTGAAAATAGGCCTGTGCTTATTCTAACCTTGTTTTATAACATGTGGAAAGCACCTTCTAAGAAGGTGCGATCAGAAGTTGGACTCTAGGACTCCACTGCCCACATCTCAGCCACAGCACTTGGCTTAACCAAAGGGATGACAGACCTACCTCAGGGCCTCCATTGTTACTTAATGATCCGTTGGATTCAGGCTTTGTATTTGGTGCTGGGAATGAACCCAGGTCCTTGTTGTACATGTCTGGGAACTGCTCTACCACTGAGCTCCATCCCCAAACTCCATACTGTCTTTTGGTGGAGGGAGGCAGGATAGGTAGAGGACATTGAACTCAGGGCCTCACAAATGCTAGGCAAGGGCTCTACCACCAAGCTGTGTCTCCGCACCTGACTGTGATGCAAGGGGTGGGAGGTGCAAGGCCGCAGTCGGCATTTTCTTTCACTTCCTCCACATCATCTCAACACAGGAGGCTCACAGGCTCTCCCAGGCTCACAAAGATCTTGCAATATACTGCAACAGGAAAAGACAGCACTGACTTTCCACAACAGAGCACAGAGGGAAGCAGGTCTGCCCTAAATGTTGTCTTTTTTTTTTTTTTTTTTAAACCCCAGAACCAGGATGCAATCCTCCAAAGAGAAATGAAGGGGTATTACAAAAAAAAAAAAAAAAAAGGAATTCTGAAGGGAAAACTTGGCTTCCAGCTGTTTCCCCCAATACAGTAGTGTACTTAAGAAGAGCACATACCAGCCAGGCATAGTGGCACACACCTTTAAGCCCAGCACTTGGAAGGCAGAGGCAGGTGGATCTCTGTGAGTTCAAGGCCAGCCTGGTCTACATAGTGAGTTCCAGGACAGCTGGGGCTATAGAGAGACCCTGTCTCAAAAAGACAAAAAAAAAAGAAAAGAAAAAAAGAAAGAAAAACACATGCCTACAAAAACTGAACTTTTGTCATTTATCTGCTGACAGATTTGAGCCCCCTTTAAATGACCCTTGGTCTCAGGCTATGTATACCACATTGTCCTTGGTCCTAGGCTGTGTATACCACATTGTCCTCAGTCCTTTTTCTTGGTTAAATGTTGCCCCTTTGTGGCCTAACTTGTTTTTTCCTTCATTTCTCAGGACCAGGGCTGAAGGCATTTTCATTTCTCACAAGGTGTTCTTATTCTACAAAAGAATCACTGAGGCCAGCAAGTAAAGCATTTGCCACACAAGCATGATGACCTGCGCTCTAACCTCAGGACCCACAGAATGGAAGAGAGAAGCTGTTCCTGTAAGTTAACCTCTCTCTTCTACATGTGCACTGTGGCACATACACATTATAAACAATAAATAAATCTAAAAAATGAAATAAAATAATCACAGGGTGTAGTCAGGCACAGTGGCGCACGCCTTTAGTCCCAGCACTCGGGAGGCAGAAGCAGACAGATCTCTGTGAGTTCAAGGTCAGCCTGGTCTACATAGCAAGTTCCAGGCCAGCTGGGACTATGGGGAGACCCTGTCTTAAGTAATAATAATAATCACTGAGTGGAAGAAACCCTTCAGGGCAGAATATTGATAAAGAATGGGAGAGGGGTCTGGGCCTGCTGGTACATGTCTTTGATCTTTAGTCTTTGGTCCTAGTACTAGATAGGTGGGCTGGAGAGCTGTGCAGCAATTAATGGCTCAGGCTCACAACCAAAAAGACAAAAGTTTGGTTCCCAGAACCCATGAGGCAAAGGCAGAAGGATCTCTATGAGATCTAGGCCAGCCTGATCTACATAGTGACATAATGAGTTCCAGACTAGCAGACTAGCCAGGGCTACATAGTGAGATTTCATCTTAAGAAAAAAAAAAAAAAAAAAAAAAAAAAAAAAAAAAAGATTTAGGAAAGATCTGAAGGTTGGAGGAGTGTCTGGATTTTCAAGTGGGCCTTAAATATTTCCATAAGGATCCATCAAAGGGATCTGACTGCAGAGGGAGGGCCTGTGATGCCTGAAGCAAGAAGTTTGTATGATGGCAAGAGCAGGACGTGAGCCCAGGAAGGCAGGTGGCCTGCAGAACCAGGAAACAGGGTCTCCCCCAGCCCCAGAGGGAAGCTTCCCATCCACACTGTGAAGACAGCTTCAAACTGCTGACGTCTAGTGAAAGACAGGCCTGAATGCTGTCATGAGCCACTGCGTTTATAGACATTTGTTACAGCAGCTGTGGGGAACCAATCCACAGCCTGGAACAGAGGGCGATGGGGAGGGAAGTGCTGGAGAGACTTGTCTTCTGTGTATACTTAAATTTAAGTTATCGCTGGCCGCGGTGGCGCACGCCTGTAGTCCAAGCACTCGGGAGGCAGAGGCAAGCGGATCTCTGTGAGTTCAAGGCCAGCCTGGTCTACCTAGTGAGTCCCAGGCCAGCTGGGGCTACAGGGAAACCCTGTCTCAAAAAGACCAAAAAATAAATAAATAAAAATAAAAAATAAATAAATAAATTTAAGGAATCTTTAAAATGTTAATTTTTCCTTACTTCAAAGTCATAGTGTTATGAGAAGCAAAGAAGTATCAGGAACCTTTTTTTTTTTCATCTTTTTGAGACATTTGAGAAAGGGTCACCCTGTAGCCCCAGCTGTCCTAGAACTCACTATGTAGACCAGCCTGGCCTTGAACTCACAGAGATCCATCTGCCTCTGCCTCCCAAGTGCTGGGACTAAAGGCATGTGCCACCATGCCTGGCTTAGGAACCATATTGAAAGTTTTGGTTTCTCCAGAGTGAACCCAGCTACGGCACATTTATATTCACTTAGGTGGATAATGCTGTGTTCCTAACTTCCAGCAAACCTGGTGAAAAGCAGCAGACGTCATCCTCAAAGAACTGCTGAATGTGTGAAGATAAGGAGTGCTCTGTACATGGGAAGTCTGTGTTTTGCCAGGAATAAAAATCTAAGAATTAACCGACATGGTAGCCCATGCCTTTAATCCCAGCACCCAGGAGGTAGAGGGCAGGCAGATCTCTTTGAGTTCAAGGTCAGCCAGGCCTACATAGCCAGTTCCAGGCTGGCCAGTACTACTACTTTTCCCCAAGCAACTGGGAAAATAAAAATATTCTCCAAAAAATGTATAGATATGTGTATATGAGGAGGTCAATGTTTTCCTTTTCTATAGGAAACTCAGTCTCTGGTCAGCAAACTTGAGATTTGACTAGCAAAGTAAGATATTAGTAGTAAAGTGCTTAGTGACTGGTATATGGCAATTGCTATACAAGCTTTTGTTAGATAAATTTGCATCTTCCCAAATTAGACTGGTAAATCATATACTGGGCATGCTGTTTTAGGAGGTTCTAAAACTTGACCTAAGAGCAAATGTGAAAAATAACTTCCAAAAAATAGGTTGGCCAGGTATGGTGGTACATGCCTCGAGAGGCAGAGGCAAGCAGGTATCTGTGAGTTTGAGGCCAGCCTGGTCTTCACATGGACAGGTGGAGCTACAGGGAAACCGTGTCTCAAAAAAATAAAAAATAAATTTAGAAAAAGCAGCTTAAAGGCAGAGAACCATGATGAACCCAGTTGGTTCTGTAGTGCAGGACTTCCAATTCCTTTTTAAAAGAGATCTCCACTAGAGCCTATTGTGTGGGAACAGCTGTCTCAGACATCACTGATATGGAAAAAAAAATCTTTCGTCAAATAACATCATTTGATGATGTTGGTTGGGAGTTACAGAGATAGTTCAGAAGTTAAGAGCACTGGCTGCTCTTGCAGAGGACCCAGTTCAGTTTCCAGCACCTGCATGGTGGTTAACAACTGTCTTTAATTCCAATTGCAGGGGATCCAAAGCTCTCTTCTGGCCTCCAGGAGCACTGAATGTGTGGGATCACTTATATACATGCAGGCAAAACACTCATACACATAAAATAAAAATTAATTTTTTTAAAAGTTGGCTCTCATAAGTTGACAAATAAAAAGCCCAAATGTGCCAAATGTGAGATCCTGCCACACTAGTTGTAGGTGGGGAGGTCTCCAGAGATCTTCAAAATGCAAATTATTGCCACTATTCTTGATTGTTCAGCAGAATTTGATGGTAAGACCCTATTGCTGAAGACACCACACACTTTGGTTACAGGACTTGGATAAATCAAGCTGGGACTGACCAGGAAGCTTGCTCCATGTTGGCTAGCTTTCATAGTACTGGAAGGGGCTACACAAGCCACTAAGGAAGAAAAGCCATCAATAGTCTTACCCAACTGTGTACCCTGCAAGTTACAATAATGGCTGACCTGGCAGGATATGCTCATGGGGCAGGAGTGGCACAAATGATATGGGAGTAAACAACCACTTTCTGATTAGATGTAAGGCCTGTTCCACAGAAGGAAACTCATATCTGGTACTGTAAATCTGGTCAAGAATCCATGACTGGGGTCCTCATAGGCTCTAAGGATGAACCTACTACTATTATTTTGCTAAATAGACATATTCTCAAAGCATATCTCTGTACTCATAGATTAGTGCAGCTCTCAGTCTTTATCAAAGAAGCTTCTTTTTTCAGTGAATAGAGGTTAGTACAGAGACAACTGGCCAACGTGCCAAGAGCAGGTATCTGGGAGTGTTCAGCCTTAAATGAAACTTTATCATGCCCCTTCCCTCAAGTTCTCATGGACCACTGAAGTGGCAAAAAGACTGTAAAGCCAAACGTCATGAAGAACTGGAGGAAAACAGTGTCTTCTGGACATGACAGGCCAGCTGCACTCATGAACTCATAGCAGCTATGGCTGCCTGCATAAATCCTGTCAAGATCAAGTCAGTCAACATTCTAGAACAGATGAGAGAGGGGTACATGAGCCCCTACCCCTAAGCTAAGCTGAGAAGTTATTGACAGATGATGGCTGCTTGGGGAGAGACAGTTTTTTTTAGGGGTATGGTCCTGGTAGGTTGGCTAGTCTCCAATGGATGGCCCCACACCCATGCAGATATGAGCAGCACTAATTGAAGTAGAGGACATGAAGTTGGGAGGGGGATATTGGAGTGGGGAGAATCCAGTAAGAATTGGAACAGGCAAGTGAGGGGATGAATATGATCAAAATACATTGTATGCATGTATAAAGTTCTCAAAGAATAATAGGGCTGGCGAAATGGCTTAGCAGTTACTGCCAAACATAATGATCTGGATTTTATCCCCAGAACTCACATGGTGGAAGGAGAGAACCAACTCCTGAAAGTTGTCTTCTGACCTCCACACACGTGCTATGGTACATGTGCACCTATACTATACACACAAAAGAAGGAAAGAAAGAAAAAGAAAGAAGAAAGGAAGGAAGGAAGGAAAGGAAAGGAAAGGAAAGGAAAGGAAAGGAAAGGAAAGGAAAGGAAAGGAAAGGAAAGGAAAGGAAAGGAAAGGAAAGGAAAGGAAGAGAAAGAAAGAAGACAGAAAATATAACTTTTTATTTTAAATGGTTTTAAAAGTACAGTCTGGGGCTGAGGCTCAGCTTGTAGTATACAAAGCCCTGGGAACAGAATCCAATATGGCATAAATTGAGCACAGTAGTTCATGGCTGTATCCCCAGCATTTAGGAGGTAGAGACAGGAGGATGAGAAATTCAAGAACATCCTTGGCCACATAGCAAGTTCCAGGCCAGTCTGGGGTACATGAGACCCTTTTTCCAAATAAATAAAGTAGCATCCTTAGAGTGTGTAGATGGATTTGATGTGATGAGATTATTAAAACAGATACCTAGAGGTTGAGATTATAGATTAGCAGTAGATTTGGGGCAAGGCCCTAACTCCATTCTACAGCACACATAAGCTATGGCGCAGTGGCTTCGAGTATGTGAGACCCTGGCTCAATCCATGAAGAACAGAAGGAAAGAAAGAAGGAAGGAGAAAGGAAGGGAAGGGAAGGGAGGAAATTCTAGTCTATAGCAAAAAAGAAAAGTAAGAGAGAGAGCCAGCTGCCAAGCGTTTCTGAAAGAATCCAGATTCCTCTCACTTCTCCTAGGAAAACATTTATCTTTCTCTGGAATAAGGGTTTAATATACAGGACACAGAAAGTGAGCACTGAAAGTCTGACCACAGTCGAACTTAACAGAGGTGAACAGTCAGGTAAGTAGACAAAGGGGATAGCCTCTGAAAGCAGCCAAGGAAAAGTCACACAGCTTGGGGAGATCTTGGGATCTTGGGATGAGAGGAGTTGGGGTGGGCGGGGCTTCTTTACTGAGCTCTCATGTCCCCTCAGCCTCAGTCCTTCAGACCATCTATATCGTAGTTTCTTGGCTCTGGCCTCAAATGGTCTGACCCTCACCACAGTAACCAGTGACCCTTTCGTGACCCGGAAACTGTCCTCCTTTTTGCTTGGGCTCTAATTCAAATCCCGGAGGGCAAAGCACGGTACCTACTCTACCTTCATCAGATAAAATTTGGTTTCCTGGGTAACAGCTCCCGGGTATTGCACACTGTGCCAGTAGCTTCATGCTGCCGAGCACTTCATGCTGCGCAGAAGCCAGCCTATCTATGTCCGTTCAGCAGCTTGGAGCAAGAAGTATCATCACTAACCATATCATAGAGATAAGGAAACGCATATTAATGTCATCAGAATCAACTGTCACTGAAACCAGACTTAAAATATGCAATATTGATGACATGGTGGTGCAAGCCTTTAATTCCAGCACCAGGGAGGCAGAGGCAGGCAGATCACTATGTGTTCAAGGCCAGTCTGGTCTACACAGTGAGTTCCAGGCCAGCTACAGGGAGACCATGTCTCAAAAAATCCTGTTTCTCGATTACTCCTTCATTACCTGCAAAATCTCTGCTGTACTTTTGATAATCAGAATTTCCTCAAATCTGATATCCAGAAACAAAATAGTATTCAAATTGTTTGGTAAGGCTGTGTGATTTTTGGAAGTGAACACTAGATGGCGGCATTTAGGCAGAAATTTCTGAATCAGCCCTGACTACTCCAGTCTCCCCTCAAACCAACCCGGCCTCCAGTGTTCCTCAGATTGTTCGAATTGTTTCAGTTGTCACCTCAGTTAAGGGACAATATTCGAAAATGCAATTATCAAATTACGTGGGAGAGGAGGGCACTAATCAAACCTTTGTAGCATTTATTTGTGTCGGGTACTTATCGTTCTAAGCACTTTTTTTTTTTTTTTTTGCGCCAAAGGGAAGATTGCTTACAAGTCCCCTGATATAAAAACATACTTACGCCGGGCGTGGTGGCACACGCCTTTAATCCCAGCACTCGGGAGGCAGAGGCAGGCAGATCTCTGTGCATTCAAGGCCAGCCTGGTCTACATAGTGAGTTCCAGGACAGCTGGAGCTACAGGGAGACCCTGTCTCAAAAAGACCAATATATGTATATATATACATGTATTTTACTTAGGAAAAAATGAACAGGAAGTCATTTTCTCTTCATTGTAGTGGAAGGGCAAGTACACTGTGGTCATATTATAAGTGTATATGTTCACAGCTCCATACACCTGTAAACGTGAGAGGCTTAGTCAAAAGGATTAACAAGGGCTGGAGTGTAGAGCAAAAAAAAACAAAAACAAAAGCCCACCGTACCCTAAGTGCCCTTGTTGCTGCAAAACCATTTGTCAAAATACATAGAAAGGTAAAATTTTACATAAGTTTGAAAGGGGGGGAAATCATTTCTCTTTACCTTTTATAGTTGGGAATGTAAGAATGTTAAAAATAAAAAATAGGGCTGGGCATAGTAGCCCACACCTTTAATCATAAGCACTTGGGAGGTAAAGGCAGGTAGATCTCTTTGAGTTCGAGGACAGACTGGTCTACATAGCCAGTTCCAGACCAGCTGGGGCTCCAGGGAGACTCTGTCTCAATAAGAACAAAAAATAAAGGTTAACAACAACCAAAAAAATAGCTGGCGGGGCTGGGGATTTAGCTCAGTGGTAGAATGCTTGCCTAGCAAGCGCAAGGCCCTGGGTTCAGTCCTCAGCAATGGGGGAAAAAAAAAGAAAACAGGCATAGTGATTTACACCTGTAATCCCACCCAGCACTTGGGAGATGGAGGCAGGAAGATCAGAAGTTTGAGGCCAGCCTTGGCTACATAGTGAATTGGAGACCAGCCCCAGGTATACTGGGGGGAGGGAGGGTCTTTTTTTTTTAGATAGGATTTTCTTGCTATACAGCCTTGGCTGGTCTCAAACTCATGATTCTCCTAGTCAGTGGCTCAGCCTCCTGAATGCTGGAATTATAGCTGTAGACCATCATGCCTCCCTAGTAACCATTTTTGTTTGTTTGTTCATTTGTTTGTCTGTTTGGTTTTTGAGACAGGGTCTCCCTGTAGCCCCAGTTGGCCTGGAGCTCCCTATGTAGATCAGGCTGGCCTCAATCTCACAGAGATCCACCTGCCTCTGCCTCCAAGTTCTGGGATTAAAGGCATGTGCCACCATGCTGGACTGGATCTTTTTGTTATCCAGTTGGAAGCTCAGTTTGTGGGTGCACATCTATAATCCCAGAGGTGGAAGCCCCTGGCTCTCAGAACTGTAAGCCTCTGGGTCCACTAGTGTTACCCCAGGCCTTGGACACACCAAGACAGGTTGCAGCTCTGGAAAAGCTTCTTGGTCTTATACCCATGCTTGCTATCTGGGTAGAGCAAAAAGACCCAACCTAGCTGAAGGTAACACCAAATAGTTTTGACTTACTCAAACATACTTCAAAGGCAGACATGCCAAGAACTAGGCTGTGAAATATATGTACTACTGCCAAATGCACGGAGTCCTTGCCTTCAGGTTTTCTCTCTAAAGCTTTGTTAAGCTGGCAGTTCCAATAGAACAGTGAGGGACACAGGACTACCTCCTTAGTTATTTTTTAATTTTTTTTTAATAAATCTTTTTTTTTTTTTTTTTTTTTGGTCTTTTTAAGCCAGGGTCTCCCTGTAGCCCCAGCTGTCCTGGAACTCACTATGTAGACCAGGCTGGCCTTGAACTCACAGAGGTCTGCCTGCCTCTGCCTCCCAAGTGCTGGGATTAAAGGCTTGCACCACCACCCCCAGCTAAATTATTTATTTTTGTTTTATGTGTATGAGTGTTTTGCTGCACGTATTTAAGTGCACCCATGTCACTCAATGCCTGTGAAGGCCAGAAGAGAGTGCCAGATCCCCTGGAACTGGAGATAAGCACAGTTGTCAGCTGCCATGTGAGTACTGGGAACTGAACCTCTGGAAGAGCAGCCACTGACTGCTCTTAACTGCTGAGCCATCTCTCCAGCCCTGAGCAACCAACCAGTGCTCTTAACTGATGAGCCCCGTCTCCAGTCCCGACTCCTGGGCATTTTCTTGCACATACTAGTTGATGAAGGCATAGACTTGAGATTCAGGTTTGGTGACATTGAGTTTGGCAGTGAAATTCAGAAAAGTGTGCCAAGCTCTAGAACTGCTTTTGAAGTAGCTGCAAATTCACCGCAACGCTGTGTGGCTAGCTTGTCAGTCTCTGTGTGCTTTTGCACATGGTACAGTAAATATGTGGGCACAGCCTCAAGCTACTGAAGTCTCTAGATGCACAGTCCCTGCTCTCGAGTTGGAAGGATCTGTGTCTGGCCTCTGACTAGGCTTTAACACTGTGATCTTGAGCTTTACTGACCCTCAGTTTATTCTCCTGCAGGGCTGGTTGACTTAGACCAGACAGGGGAGTGTGAATGATTAACAGGAAGAGATTAGTAACATCATTGTCAGTGAAAATGTTACAGGAGCCTGGCCCCACAGATAGTGAAGGAAATCTGGCTGCATTCAGATGGAATTTTTTTTAAATTTCAAAGAGAAAATAGGACGTGCAGTGTACATGCAGGCTCCTGGCCACCCTGTCCTCTGGAAAGAGGCTAGCACTCAGGATATAGAGGAAAGGGCTGAAGAAATATATTTCTTCTTTTTTTTTAATTTAATTTTG